>NW_008658764.1:101940-103099 GCF_000695815.1 Acanthisitta chloris
CTCTCCCCTCCCCTAAGTTGACTTTGACCCAAGATTCAATAATGTCTGTTAAAGGAGAAACCATTCAAATCATTGGTGAACTATTAACTGCCCCTACCATGGAAATTGACTCAGAAGTTCTTACCTGTAGGTAGAAATTTCATGTCAAAATTTCTGGTTCAACCTTCTAGCCAATGAAAAGTTTGAATAGCAGACTAAAGCGTTACTGATAAGCAATTCTTTCTTTGCAAGTACTTTTTTTTAGTCTGTGATCATCACTAACTGCTACCTTTGATAAGCAGAGGGAGCTGCATACTTTCACTCCTTGCTATTGCTTTGATTATATTTGTACATCTTCTCTCTTGTTTAGTCAGCATCCACTTGAACACATTATTTTTGATACATAAAAGTATGGTGATTGGTGTATGTTAATAGTTTTGTCATCAAATCTAAATCAACAGTTAATTTAGACTGATCAACAGCTACAAAAACTGTCCTATGATCATTGTTTGGCATAAGTGATGAAAAAAAGAGGAAATGATATTACATGTGATTGAAACTGCTTTCTTTCCTGTTGACTCTACATTCCCCTTTTTAACATTTGCTTAACATTTGTAAAGAAGGTTACTTTATAGCACCTATTCAATTCAGAATCAGCTGGGATTCACATAAGAATTTTGCATCTTGCTACTATTGCTGGGAGGACAAGGACAAAAACTACCTTGAATACTCAAATATTTTAGAAAGAACATGGTGAATATAGATGTGAGGTTATTTTTATAACTTTATTGTATTTGGAAAGCAAATGGACTATCTCCAAGTAGCAGTTCTTACATTCTAGAAAATAGGATAACTATGGGACAAATGGAGAGCAAATTAAATAGAGTGTTTGAAAGAAATTAAAACAAAGCGTATTTTTTATTTCTTTAATGGGGGCAAGTGAACACTCAGTGACGAGGTCATGGGAAGCAATTACTTTTTACAAGAGTTATGAGCAGAAAGCAAAATTAACTTTCATCAGTTAACATGAAGATATGATAAGTAAATTTAAATATGGGTATATCAAAGATTTCTGTACTCCCAAAAGGGTCCTCTGTTTGTGCTTGCTGAAGATGTCCTCCACAATGCAAGATAAACATTTTGCCCCCTGATGCTGAACATAGATGTTTGTGTGGTAGGG
>NW_008658764.1:103114-108620 GCF_000695815.1 Acanthisitta chloris
CATAACTACCAGTCTGGAGGATGCTGAGCTCAGGGCTAGTCCTCTGCATTTCTGACAGGGATCTGAATTCTTCTGTTTCTGGATTTACTGGCAGAAGTTAAAGAAATTTTCTTTTCTGGTAATGCACCACACTTGAGCTCAAGGCCAGAGTTTGGATCAGTTATGCATTAGCATGTATTCTCTTCCTAAAATAATCCTTAAAATACCCCTGGATAAACAACATTTATGTACTTCTTCCTTTCCTTTCATCTTTGTAACTATAAATTTTACCAGACACAATAAACTTTTCAACTATGAACAAAAGAATTACAACATTTTTTAGGAGCCATCGGGTGACAAAGTTCCATCTCTCTTCCTTTTAAATAGCTAGTAATTATTTATACTGTGATATAAAGCTTTTTGATAATGTTATTTATATAGTAATTTTCATTATGCAAATGAAATAATAAAATAGCAGCAATGTAACATAGCTAATGATTTATAGTTGCAGGAATGAGAACCTTATGGCTTGAACCATCTCAAAATATCTGGAATAACCTTGAGGGCATTTGAACACTTAAGTATCATCCATTTAGAGCTCTTAAAACTAATAAAGGATGAGCACAGAGCTAATCTGGGGCATTTGTAATAAGTTCACTATTTTGAGGAGTTCCAGGTTGTGTATTTAGAATTTCAGTTTTTGTGAGGCATGTCTAAATATTTGCCTTTTTGCCACCTGAAATTAATAATGAAACTGATCATAGCAGTATAACCAAAAGAACTGCAGAAGAGAGAAATTCCACTGATTACAGGAAGCTTAAGCAGTGAAAAGGCCTTGAAACATATGTCCCATCAACAGGAGTAGTCATAAATCTTATGCAAACACAGGACTGCAGCAAAGTGAAAAGCCCTAAGTCAGAATTTGGCAGAGAAAGGCTACCTGTATTATTGATTTGAACTTGAGTTTAAACAGCCACCCCTTCAATTTAATATCCCATTCTGAGAGCATTAAAGCAAACTCTCTGCTAAATAAAACAGGGAGTTAAAGAGACATGTTGCTAGATACAGCAAAACAATGAAACAATTTAATTAGGTGATAATGTATCTGGTACTGGAGTATACACAGCAATAAACTTTTTGCGGTTGATTAAATGCTGAAGTGAAGCAGAGCATGAAATCTTTCTCAGAGGAAGGAGGTGCCTCTGGATCTTCCCATTATCTGTGGATCTCCAGACTTCAGTAAGGCAGCAGGTCTCACTCATGTTTCTCCTCTGTGATCCTCAGCCATGTGTGTTGTGAGAGTAAACCTTGGTGGATCCAGCACTGACTTTGCTTCTATTCATTTTTTCTATCATTGTGTCTTCCTGCAGGCAGTTCCAAAGTGACTTTTCACCCACTGGTTACTTACTGTCTGCTTTCATATATAATGCAGTAGAACTATTGTAACACAGACTGAGAGATACAGGCACCCAGAAGAACATGTGTGCTCAGTGATGGGTTCTGCCTTATAAATTTCAAACAGTCTGGGAAAATAATTTTGGCTTCCTTCCCTTTTAATATTAGGATACAAATGCAGAATACCTTCCCTTTGCTCTCAAAAGGAGAAAAGCAACTGAATACTTTTAGGAGCTGAAAGCATCCACTTCCTTCTTTGTGCAGTTTCTGAGGCATTAAAATCTGTCTTGCTGTAAGTTTCTGCATTATTGTCAGGTCTATAGGTGCTTATCAAGAATTTTGATGATCACTATATTTGATAGCTATACAAAGCTATTCTGGATCATCTAGTATTTCCTCTGTGAAAATCTCAAGTTATTCCCCATAAAGTAAGTTATACCAGACTATGCTAGTATTTCAATTTGTTTTAGTAAAAGAGGATTTGGAATAACTTTTTTATTGGACAGCATTCAATTTCTTCCCCCAACTCTTCTGTCTTTTTCCAGATGTACTCCTGATGTTTGTGGGTATACTATAATTGAGTAGAAGCAGTTTCTTTTGGAACATAGTGGAAGAAATCACATCAATTAATTTAACAAAAGTAATTCCTTTACACTGTCCATTTTAATTTTATGAATGGATTAAAACTTCTGTTTGAACTCCTGAAGATCATAGATGCATTTCTTCAGAATTTGACATTTTCTGTGAAAGTACTTTGCAGATAACCTAACTTTCAAGGAATGTCCTTGGTTTGGCCATTACATAATTCAGTACTTCAGAATACTTCTGGGATGCTCTGAAGTTATATTTTTATATTTAAAAGTCTAATTGCTATGTTCCTAGGTGAGCTTTTTAAATGCAAATTTAGCACATCTACCACCTCCATTCCTCTTCTGCTCCCATGATCATCAAATCAAGCACCCCTCTGTCAGTCTAGGCTTCCTTCAGATTTGTAATTTGAACTGAAATCTTAATGGCTCTTCCAACAATTAAATCTTTGACAAAAGCTGGTATTTCTTCACCACAGAATGGCATGTTCAACAAAATGGTTTCCCTGGGGCCCAATCTCCATCTTTAAACAAAAACAGTTCTGGTTCTCTGGAGACATTATATTTATTGAATGTAAATGTCATAATAGCTTGACAGGTGTTGAGGCTTGTCTGAATTTTGTGATCTGAAGCTGTAGTATCCTACTGCCTGCCCCACAATTAATCTTATTGTCTTTGTAGGGTCCCAGGGTCTATCTGCCCAGATAACAAGGGGCAAAGTGACCTGTCAGTTAAGCTTAGAAAAGTGCTAAATCCTGAAAGACCACTTAAATCCAGCACTTAAAAGGACCTCCTGTACAGAATTGCCTTTCCTACCTTTCAACACTTCCCCTAGATAAGATGATGGAGGAAGGGCAAAAGAAAATCAAAAAACCAAACTTAATAACACCTTCACTTCCAAAGACCATGATTTATAACAAGATTGTGAGAACATTCTGAAGCTATTTCATGTTGAATTACAGTATACCTTTACAAGTGGCTGCTAAACTAGGAGTTCATGACAGTACTACTTGTGTTACTCTCATACTGTTCCTTGTGCTGCCACTAAAATTTAAAATGCAGTACATACAAAATAGATCTATAAATTTATGTAGTAACTATCCCAACAAATGCAAACTCATTCTTAGTAACCATAAAATTACCTTCTGTTATCTATCACCCAGTGAATTATAGTTTCATCACTTAGAACAGCCAGCAAAACTGAATAACACTGCCTGTCTATCCACTATTTCACTGTTATATTCAGTGCAAGTGTTGCAGCTTGCAGAGAGAAAGGATAAACAACAAAAAAAATTAAAGCTGAATATATGGTGTGGTAAATAAGGGTTGTGTTATCAGCTCTGCACCAAATATATTTTTTTAAGTCAGCATCTACTTCTTTAGCTTTTAGTTTGAGCCACAAATAAATCAATATAATTTTGGTCTTGAGATATGCCAACCAGGTTCTTACATTTATGGAACATTCTACTGTCAAATTACTTGCATTAAACATAGCAACAGAATAACATGCACAACCTGCATAGGTTTTAATAGCATACAAATTGATGCAACTGTCTCTTTGACAGAGTGGAAATAGTAAACTGCACATGGTTAATAAAACTTTGCCTTAGCTCCCTGTTCAGAGATAAAGGTGGCTCCTGATCCCTGTCACCAGAAGTGGTGACTGGATGCTGGCATGAGGGAATAACTCCATGCCATGACAGGTGAATGCCAAACCCATATGTACAGAAGACCCATGGAAAACACATTTTCCCTGCCTTGGACTAGTATTTTAGCCATGAGCCATCTGATGCATTGGTCAATGTAGAGATAAGAACACTGCTATGTGTCTTGTCTGACGCATCAAAACTATAGAGATATGAGCACTGAAAACTCAGAGGAAGCTGCTTATAATTAAAATTTATAGATGGAAGCTATTTGGTAATTTGGTGTATGTTTTAAGTAATTGTTGCCTGCTCACATATATAACAGGAGCATAAAAGGCTGAATTCATCAGCTGAGTTGTTTTTCACTAATTATTTGCTCACTGTGGTTAGCACAGCTAGTACTGCATGTGGAGCTAGGATCTGAACCCATACAAAGAGGAACTGCTTTTGAGAAACCCTTCAATGGAATTTTTATAATCCTGCCTTCAAATAGCTTTGCATTAAGAAAAAAAATAAAACATGCTGGCATTTGACTCTCAGAGAATGAGTTCCAAACATTTATATTATCTAGATTCTATTACACAGAATAGAATCTGGATAGCATCTGTTTTGATTCTTTTTCCCAAAAACATGATAAAGAAATATTTCAAGCCGTATTTCACCATTTATCTAGAGCTTATTCATTCAAAGTGTCATAAGAAACTTTTTTTTTTTGCTTTTCCAAATGTGTAAAGAAAACTAGACATCAGTCAGAAATCTAGGTCTTTTAACATTAACATTTGAAAATTGTGAATTGTCTGACACAGAACTTTGATGATAATGGTCTTATAAAGGAAGGTCAAGCTGCCAGTGTCTTGTATACAAAGAAGAACTAGAACATGCTGTCTGAATAAAACTAAAAGTAATGTTAACTGATCTGCTACAAAGCACCAGGAATAATTTAGCATTTTAACCAAGCAATTGAAAGAGCAGATGAATACTTTTGCTGCACAATAGAGGGCTTAGACATTTGAGCAGTGAACTTCCATAAACCATACTTCTTTTTGTTTTAATATTCATGTTTATTGTCCAAATAGCTGGCGCTTTTTTTTTTTTTTTGATAAATTAGCAAAGCTCATTAAAAAGCCTGAGACAAGCTCAAAGGATGGAAAAAATTATCTCTGACATTAAGATAAAATGCACATTACCAACCCTATTCTGATTGTTTGCTCTAATGTGGAAGTCTTGGATTTGTTGCACAGCATCTGACTTGTCCTTTCAAAACTCTGCATATCTCTGCCTTATTATGGTCATTTCCTCTTCATTTTGTCTGACTTGGTTAACCCAAACCTCTCTGCCCACTTTCTTTTTTTTTTTATCTTTCCAGTATCCTTGCCTTAGTGCCCTTCTTCATACACCCTATTAGAGTACATGGCAACCTCTCTTCCTTGAACTTTCTGTCATTCAGATCTCTTTAGAATTGTTTAGAAATATTAAAATAAATTTTAAAAAACAGTAAAATGAAAGGGAGAAAAAAATTTTACAACTACCTGGTATTTTCATTATGTTCTTGTCAGCTGGTACATCTCTGCATCCTTTTGGTTTACACAAGGATTTTGGTTTCTTACCCTCTCACCTTGCATATAAGGAGTGACTCCACAGTTGTCAGTTTAGCATGATACTTCAGCATGAAAGTTGTGTGGAACAAGGACTGGATTTCTGTATAAATGACATGTGCAATAACTCCAACAGAAAAGGAGCATTAACATAATTGTTCTAAAAATTAATTGATATAGTACCAGTGCAGCATTTTATACAGTGTTTTATTAAAAATGACATCCTGAGACACTTGCAGTATTAAATACAGCTACAAAATTAAATAGACTATAAAAAATAATAAAGCAACTTCAAAGTAAAAAG
>NW_008658764.1:108640-121201 GCF_000695815.1 Acanthisitta chloris
TTCTATGTCCAGTAGTGCCTGAATACTCAGAACTAGATTGAGGGCTCTCCTGAATATAAAGACTCCATTTGGGGGCTAACAATGACCCTTTCATATAGTCACTCTTTTAAGTTTAGTTTAATTTTTTTCCTTTTTTTTTTCTAAATCAGACAGGTGTGACGGTGTACCACTGCCTGTTCTGCTTCTTCCTCATAAGCCTTGGGTTTTATTTGTAGTGCCTGAATACTCAGAACTAGATTGAGGGCTCTCCTGAATATAAAGACTCCATTTGGGGGCTAACAATGACCCTTTCATATAGTCACTCTTTTAAGTTTAGTTTAATTTTTTTCCTTTTTTTTTTCTAAATCAGACAGGTGTGACGGTGTACCACTGCCTGTTCTGCTTCTTCCTCATAAGCCTTGGGTTTTATTTCACAAAATGAAAACAGTGGGGTTTTTTTTTCACCAGTATGCTGACACTGCTCTGCCTCAGTGTGAGCAGACAACATGCTTCCTCAGGTGGAGGTGAACCATCCTTTTTCTGACTCGGTATTTCAGCAACAAGCAAGAGCAAAATTTTCATTTCAACCGACTTATCTCACATTTTATTTACAGATTATTCTCACTTTGCAGTTGAGTACCAGCTTTTCAGAGTTAATCAATTTGCCTAGAGTCTTTAACCAGATGATATATGTAATAATAGCACAACTGAAACTGTGTAAATCCTTTTTCTCCCCTCAAAATGCTGGCATTCATGGGAAGACAAGCAAAGAAAACATTATTGATGTCTAAAATATATCAGATACATACTCTAGTTAACTGATACCACTTAGATGTTATTGAAAGAATTTAAGTGCCACTAAAATAGATAATTAGATGACCCTATTTAATGATGACCAGGATACCAGAAATGTAACAAACCCCCATAATTGTTGTACCTTTAGTTGAGTTGTTGAAAATTTTGCAAGATAGCAAGGTACTTAAGGAAATTAACTACTGATTCATATGGTCCAAAGACTGTCATTGTAATTGTAGGAATCCAGACTGAAGTCAGGTTGCTTTCCAATATTTTCTCAAAAATTGTTCTCCTATAACTAATAAAATTAACTCGGGTTTTTTGACTGTTTATATTTTTTTCTCCTCTCAAACTGTGTATGTATGCTGCATTTAACAACAGGAACTGAACATTGGAAGTGGGTGTTGGTCTTGTGTTTAGGTAGAGTTGTCTCCTATCCCATATTATAAGTTATCAGTCTTCATTTTATGACAAAATCTTTCAAATTAAGACTAAGTTTATTCAAAAAAGTGTTCTCAGATTTTGTCAGGAAATTTAAGAACTATGCCTGTTGCATTAATCTCCAAGTACTTAAATTTAAACAAGGAGTAATTACTCTAAAGAAGTCTAAGAAGATCTCAAGACATACCCTACATATGGGAAAACAGAACCATATTTTTAGATGTTCTTAATGTCTGCATATTTAGGTGTATTTTCATGCTAATTGTTAGCAGTTTATTTGTACAAGTTGGGCCTCCAAGTTAATCCGTACAAACATTTGTGGTATTCTTTGAGATATTTTCCTTTTTTTTTTTTAAATCACTGTTTTCTTGTACAAAATTGTATTCGAGATAGGATGAACAGTGGTGAGTCATGATCCCTAGAAGTATTTAAGAGGTGTCTAGATCTGCACTGGGGATATAGTTTAGTGTTTAGGGCTTACAGTGGAGTGCCAGTTAACAGCTGGACTTGATCTTAAAGGTCTCTTCCAGCCTTGATGAATCGATGATTCTATATTTCTATGATTACAGCCCAGCTTTACATGGCACAACTCATATCTATACAGCCAAACTCTTACTTTTAGGAACAGACCAGTCACCTCCACAGAACCTGCTGAAATGCTCCTTGGTCTACAATAATCTCAAAGCCATGGACAAGCACACTATGATAAAGTGGAATTTGCCACAGTCTGAAGCCCTGATGTGCATTTTGCTAGCCAGTTAATGATAAACATCACTTTGTGTCTGTGCTCTGGCCTGCACCCTGGGTTTTTTTCAGTTTACTGCTACACAGGTCCTCAAAATATTCAAGCATGAAAATCACACTGTGCTTTATTTATAGATTGCAACACATTAGCTGTCATAAAAATACATAAACTCTTTTGTGCAAAATAAGACAGTTAATTTGCATTATACTGTCTGTGGCATTCCAATTAGTATAGGTATTTACATCATCTAGTACTCTGAGACCATGTAGAGACCTGGAATACACACAAAGTTGATAAGTAATGCAGAAACTTTAACTTAGACTGTTATTGTGTTGGAGATGAAAGGTACATTTTGTAAGCATTAAGGTATGTGAAAAGAACTTATGATACGTAAGTGCATATTCCATTCTATCTCTTGACTCATCTTTCTCAACCTACTTTAACCTACTTGTTTCTCTCATCCACCAATAATATTTTGATTCCTTAAAGCTTTTTTTAGGGAATGACTGATATTTTACCCACATTTGCACGGCATCTTTACTAGATGGCCCCAACCTGGCTTTGACCTTTATAAATGAAAATAAGATTTAAACCAATATGAACATTCAGATGAATGAATAACACTCAATGGTGTCACTGAATATGGATGGCAAAAAGCAGCACCCTTTTCCCACCTCCCTTGTTTCCAAGTTGAGAAGAAGAACTAAATTAAAGGTCTGCTTTATGGTGCATGCAAATCTCTGGATAAATACAGATTGCTAAATTGGATGTCATGTGTGTGTCAATAGTGCAACATATCACAGATGCAGGTAATCTCCTTAAGGAACAGACATGGTGTTTAATGTGTCTGATGGATGCTCTTTTATACTACAGCAATATTGAGGACTCCATGGCAAACTCCTGACAGCCTAAACAAATTTCAGGCATACACAATAATGATGAAAAATCTTAAAGCATTCATACACTTTAGAGTAGTGTCAAAGGTCCTTTGTAAGTCAGTGTATCTCAGTAAAGCAGAAAAGTTTTAACCAGGAACTGCATCAAATAACCTGTCAATTACGTTATTTGATTTTTCTGGCTCAGCTTGTCCTTAAGGTTGTTTTTCTAGAACTATGTCAATATTCTCAAAGTTCCTACAGTACAACATGCCAGTAGCTGCTGTTTTGGCACAATTTCTGATACATTGATGCTTATCAATCTAATCATGTAAGGCTCATCTTCCAAAGGGAAACAACTGAAAGATCATAGCATCATATTTCACAGTGGAGTGGCTGTCATCAGAATATATCATGCATGTATGCAAAGGTCATACTGTAAATCTGTTTCACTAGGACCAAACACAGAAGAAGGAGAAAGCAGCACATGAGGGAATTGCTGATGTTACAGAGATGATAAAGAAGTCACTGCCCACATGTAACATCCCACAGTTATTGCTGCCTTTTGCTGTGTATTTTTACTGTGAAAAAGAATTTTCTTATGCACTTTTTCATCTCCATAGAAGCTTTTATTCTGTGAGATAGAAATTCTACAGATCACAGGTATTTGTCACCGAAGACAAAAATTTCCTGTAATCCGGAAATAGTACAATAAGATCAGTTTGTTGTGTTTTTTTAATCTACATCCATTATAACGTAATTTGTTTTCACTACAGCTTGCCTCCTTTTCTTACCTCTATATTAGTTCTTGCCAGTAACATAAAAATGGTAGGCCTGGTATGTTTTACTATTTAAGGGAAGTTGTTAAAATGAGAGAAAAATTATTTAAGCATTAACTTTTCTGACTTATCTCTCTCTCTGGATGAATGTAGAACTGCAAGGTAAAGCAGAGATTTTCATATATCCTTTTCCTTTGTTTTGCAGGGCATATATCCACTAGCCATGACTGAAAGCATCTTAATATGCAATCTTAATATTCTTCATCTTTCCAGACCCCTCTGCTTGCTTGAGTCAAACATACATCTTCAAAATATGGTCACAAACATTTGAAAACTGACCTCTTTCTGCATTGAAGTGATCCGTATGGCTCTGTACTGAAGAGAGCCATACGAGCTCTGCATTATTGAAAGTTTAAGATGTAATTTTACAGAGTCCAGACCAGATATTACCAGAGATCACCATATTGCTATTTCTTCCATTGTGTTCTAGTCAGCCTGTGTGACCAGTAGTACATGGGCAGACCATGATTCACATGGTGTTTTTTTAGTAAGGCATTTGAATCATAGCTACTGATTTATTCGCATATCCATAATCTTTTATTCCCATTGGTCAAACATAAAAAAGGTGGAGAGACCTTTGACTTACGTATTTCAGTAATGGCTGTTAAAATCAATTCTAGCATTAAAGTCTCTAAGAATGAACAATGCATTGAGTGGAAAATTGATTAAATGGTCAAAGAACAGTCCTTTGTGGCCTCGTTTGCTTTTTCAATTAGTACAGATGTCACAGCTGGTCTGGGTGGCTCTCAAACTTTCACAAAAAATGTCCTTGAAGCTTTGTCTTTTTGTTAGCAATTTTCCTCCAAGAAAGATGATATTGCGCTGAAGCTAGCACTTCTGTATTTTTTGTACTCCATTTTTGAAAGAAACCAAACAGTGAAAAAATGAATTGTGCATTTGGCTGATAATACACCAGTTGGAAAAAAAAATCTGCTAGGTAAATCAGTGTCTTTTAAGGAATTTGATTTCTATGTTCTGATGGATTCCACTTGAATTTGTTTCCCTCCTTTATGAATTATGGGGGGATCAGTTCATGCACATGTTTGGCAGAAGAGGGTTCATGGAGAAATGGCTCATAACTGCAGCTACCTCAGATTGCTTTTGACAAGAATTCCTGGGTCTACAGGTGAAGAGCTGATGGGAACATGCACGAATTCATTTAGGAAATCTCCAGTAAGTCATGTGATGAAGGCACTTAATTGGGATTTAGATGATCTGAGTGCAATTCCAATCCCAGACTTACTATTTGATGTTGAGAAAGTCATCCTGGGAAGGATTTTTCATGAGCTTTCAATATTGGCCTAATTCTGCTCTCATTGGCTGCTACATAAAAAGAGTTCCCAGCATATCATGGCTGTATTTGTAACCTATTGCTGTGTTGTCTCTTAGAAAACTACAAGTAAGGTAGATAAATCCCTAATTTCATTGTTTTAAATAAAATTGTGAGGGATTAAATTGATTTCTGTGCTCAAATATGTAGAAGAAATGGATAGGAGACTATAACCTTAACTGCACTGTTTCTCTCCTTTACCTGCTCTGATTGCCATGTAGCATTCACAAATGCAAACGCTGAGATTGTTTCTTTACTTTAGCTATGCAAACAATTTAGTTATAATAGGCAATAGGTTTCTTTTTTAGTGCCTTAATGTTTTATTAATTTAATTTTCCACAGCTAAATTCTTTTTTCATTTTGCCTTATAGCCTAAATTTCCCTTGATATTTGTAATTATATTTGTTTGTGATTATACTGCAACATACTGTAATTCTCAACCAGCTGACAATGGACAAGAATTTTTATCTAATGTCTTATTAAAAATAAAAAATGAAGACTGACATGGAGATCCCTTAATTTATTTTTTGCAAATTCAGAAATCAATTGCCTGATTAAACTTAATGCATTTAAAAAAATACATTTCATCAGATGTGTAAAACACACGAACCAAAGTCAGGTCCCTTGATGAGCAGCTTTAACTACCACCTAAGTTGCTGCAAGCTGTAGCAGCCTGTGCACAAACTGAATTTCTCCCATGATATTTGGAATAATAGAGAACCTTATAATGGATTAAATGGTTGGCCTTTCAAAGTTAGTGGTCTGCTTACAAATGAAGCCACTGTCAAATACTTCAGGATGTCTCCCAAAACAAACAGATAAATCTGCAGTTTAAACATAATGAAACAAATATTTTCAACTTTGGTGTCCTAAACAATCAGGCTTATTTAGCATTATTTTTTATTGCATGAGATGAAAATTGTGTTAGTCCAAATGTTTCCACTGGCCTCTAAAAAAGTCTGTAGATTAGCACTTTGCTTCAACAGAAGCAGTTTCTTTGGTTTGCCTACATTATCTGCTCTTGTTCCTTCAGCCACCGAATAGCACAACCCTTTTTTTTTCTGCAAGGGTGGCAATAAGAGGCAAAGATAAAGCTTCGTATCTGTGCCTGTGAGTAAAGCAAACTGGGTTCTGAGGGGATGTAATCTGTATGAAGAGTTGGAACTGTGTTTGACCAGAGGTTTTTCCTCTGGATGATAACTGCAGCCAGTAATGTACAGGGTAATTTGTTCCTGAGGCTGAAAGGAGGACTGCCTTTTTGGAATATCCCACTACAACAGTTGTCTTTTCCAGTCAGCTCTCAGATGGGTTGAACAGCCCAGTTTTCTGGAGATATGAAAATCTGGAGACTAAAATTTGGGATGCTTGATCCTTACTGACGGAGATGAGTAGACAGTTATGAGACATGAAAACCTGAACCAGAATGATTAGCACTAGTGAAAGCACTTGTGTTTGATTTATATTTTGTAGGAAAGGCTATTGCATGAGATTACCCATGATGAATAATAACCACTCAAAGCTATCAATAATTTGAGAAAGGAATAATAAATAGCTTTTGTTGGAAGGATTAACATGTAGTTGTTGAGTTCTACAGGTATGATTTCAGTTTTCTTCAACTATGCGGGAAAACTTCTGATTTTACTAAAGATGGTGTACTGAAGGCATGTCTTACAAACATTTTACAATGAAGGCAAGTGTACATTTTCCTCAGTCTCAGTTCCTACGTTAGGTTCTCCAGAATGTAACAATTCATAACTGAACATTTGCCACACAGAGAATTTTGTTCCTTAATGGTAATCACTGGGACTCCTGTTGTCAGTAATTTTCAGGGCAGTAGAAGTAGATTTTTAGACTACCATAATGAGTAGGAGGTTATGCAAGTGGTTACTTGCTCAATAATAGAGAGTCATCATCAAACCCTGCCATCTTGCAATCCACTTACTTCAAATTATTAAAAAAAATATATTAAACAACTTGATCGCAGGACTGACCCCTGAGATACTCCATTATTAATATATCTCTTCTTTGAGGTTATAACTATTTATTTCCTATCATTTAATCACTTTTTAATCCATGACAAGCCTTTGCCCCTTACTTCATTGTTATTTATTATCTTTAATATTCTTTTATGAGGGACCTTTTCTAAAGCTTTTTGAAATCCAAGTAAATTATGTCCACTGGGTCATGTTCATCTACTGCCTTATTAATATTTTCAGAACCTTCTAACACATTAGAGAGGTACAATTTTCAGTTACAGAAAGCTTGTTGGTTTTTTCCTTGCCATATATATTATGATTCCCCAAATGTTACACTACTTTTTGTCTATTTTCTTTTCAGTCATTGTAACAACCTGTAACTCTCAAGACATCTCCCAAATAATTAAAAATAAAAATAAAAGAAAAAATCCTGCTAACAACTTCCCAGTTCTCCAAAAGTACTGTGATTGGTAGGGGTATAGTGTAATTTGTTATCAAGCTTCTCAGTCAGTCAGATAATTTGAAGGATGGATCCAAAATTTCTGTGAAGAAAATTCAGTTCCCAAACAAGCAGTTTATTTATTTCATAAAAGAACTTGCGAAAGAGGAGCTTTATCTTCTTATTTCTTAAAGAATTCTTAGATAATTTATCCAGTTCTTGCACTTATTTATCCTCACTTCTTAGTGATACATTCCAATAAACATACCAATGAAAAAGATGATTCTGAAAATCTTGCTTTTTAAAAATTAGGTCAGAAGACTCAGGAAAGCTTCTCCCTTATCACAGTTTTAGTATTTTATCCCTTCCAAAGTTGCCATTGTGTGCTGAGGCTCTTTTTCCTCCATGAGAAGTAGAGTAAAACGGTTCTGGGTTGGTCACATTAGCCTTTCCCTGGGTGGGCCCTAGGGCAGGAAAACACTGATCAAAGGGAGAAAGAAACAGGAGAGCTTACGATGGTTCGTTCTTCTCAAGGAAAGCTGTTTGTCTCTAGGTCACGAGCAGAAACTAGGACTGAGCAGCAACATCCAAACAGTGTCTCTTCAGGTAGGTCAAATGTGAAACTCATGGGTAGGGTTACAATGATATCAAAAAGTTGTTCTGTCTCTCCAGAGGGGGAGCATGGAAAATGCAGAGTCCTTCCTCTCTACTTATTCCTGAATGTAGAGATCAGGGAGTGAGTTTGGGACGGAATTAAGCACTCTGCATAACAAGTAGAAGTATGAAAAGATTGTCCTCTCCTTGGAAGATGAAAAGGACCTCCGTGTTCTTCAAGGCAGCTGCAGGTATTCTTGGTCTGCCACAGAAACTTGGACATGTAGACAAGGTACAGCAGGCAAGAGGTGAAAAGCTCAAGGAGAACTAGACTTCAAATCACACTTAAAGTGTGAGGCCAGAGCAGGTTGCAGGTGCTTCCTGGGGCAGAAAGTCAAAGTTCACCCAGCAATTGTTATAACTTCCCTAGACACTGCTGTAAGTGGAGCTGTTATGGATGCAGCCAGGATATACAGACTGCTCTAAACAGAATATATGGGTCATATTTGAGATTTGAGGTTTCTTCTCAGCAATACTCTGTTGATAGCATTATTGCAACAGACTATGGGACTGAAGTTCTGACTAGAATGTCCAAATTTGATAATGATGACATTTTTGGTCAGCCTGGAGTTTCTGTTCCTGGAATTATCATATTCGCCAGTTTTAAATAGGGCTTTCAGGCACTGGGAGACAAATAGACCTGAAGGACTTACACTGTGACCGTCACATGCAACAGCTCAGGAGATAAGGAACAATTGTGGTGTCACTACAGCAAAAGTGGTTCTGCTCAGTGAATCCAGGAGTACTGCTGTGGTAGTAAAATCTGGATGCTCAAATGGTGGTGAACCAATATTATGGTCAGTATAAATGGCAAATTTTAACACAGACAGAAATTACTTTTCCTCAAAAAATTAGAGAAGGGGCAGCAAAAAGGAAAAAATACCCATTTGACACATAGGCATCTGGGAATCTCCTTGAGGGCTTTTCAGTTTAAAAAGACATCTGATCATTATTGCTGTTTCTTGGAAACGGTATTGCTGCGCACACCATTGAGGTCATATTCTTTGTTTAACATATCATTGGACTTAATATAGTCTGTTTCAAGGGGTTCTATTCCTTTTTCTAAGCAATGTGGATGGACTTCTTCATAGCTTGCACAACATCTGAATAACCATTCACAAGTCCACCCCCCTGATGGAATGGACTGTGCTTCAGAAAGAAGAGTTAGTTGACATGGCACATTATTTCAGTGCTTTTCTTTTGCCAGAGAGTGTTTGAGATCAAGGTAAATGATTGCATTTGGCTACTAGCTAAGTATGATTGCAAAATTACACACTCTTCCTAAAAACTATGGAACTAACAGGAAAAAAAAAGAATTTTCTACTCAAGTCATCTTCCTAGCAGTATGGCATTATGTCACAAAAATTTCAAATCACTGGAGCCTGAGAAGATTAAAGTGATGCTGGACAGGAATTCAACAATATTTATGGATCCCTAAGGGGTGAAAATTATGATAGCAGATTGGGTTTGTTACCAGTGGAACAAGTCAAGTTCCAAAAACTAGTTTTAAAATTAGTCAGATTTTTTAAAATTAAAAACTGTGCAGAATTGTTTGTTCAAAGTAACTAAGAAAGTAGAAGTTTCCACTTCAAACTGAAATACTTTGCAATTTCACCTTCTTTTGGCTGATTTTCAGCATGTTCTGCTTCTTAATTGCAGAAGCTTCTTATCAGCTTTTCCATTTTTAATACCTAATTAATCTCTGACTTAATTACAGTTAATATAGTGTTGCCAAATACTGAGAAATCATGAGTAAGACTTCCAGTATTCATAGGTTTGGGTTGGGTTGGGTTGGGTTTTTTACTATCTGTTTGGGGTTCTCCTTGTTTGACTTCTATCTTTCACAGTTTTAGGAAATACTCTAATTTTTTTCTGCCTGGATATCAGGACTGGAAACATGATTTTTAATGAAAGTTAATAGCCTCCTAATTAGTATAAATCTAGGAGCTAGGTCTTTAAAAGAAGCATCAAATATCATGAGGCTAATAATAAAGTTGCAAGAGCAGGCAATATTGTTATCCAAAAATGAATTAAGATTCCTTATTTTGCCAGAACAATAGTCATTTGTCTCAAATTTATCAGTAGCCTTTTAACTTTTACAGTTATGTCAGAGGTGTGGAAACATTTATTTTTATTTCTTACCTACAATTTACTTGTCTCTCTCTTAACGACGTTGTCTGGGTCTTCAGGCAAAGTATTACACATCAATTTGTCATTAAGTCACAGTTTTGAAATAGATCTCTTTACTCCATCCTGTGAATCCACTGCTAATTAAATAAGAATGCCAGAATCCTTCCTTTCCAAACAACATTTTTCATTTTTTACTTCTTCCTTTTATTTGTTTATAATTTTTGCTCTTTCTCTTTCATTTTCTTTTCCTCCTTTATTTGTTTTTTTTCTGTTATTCACTTTTCACAGACATTAATGTCCTCCTGCCTTGAGAATAGAAAGAAAAAAACAGTAAAATATGATTAAATGCTAGCTGAGCTGTTAAGAAGTTTGTTGACAACTTTATTAACATGTCCAGGACAGGTACTCTGCTATGCTGGCTCATTCAGAAAATACAAACATGTCACAAACAAACTGGCACAAGTGTCCCAGATAAGCTGTGGATGCCTCAAACCTGGAAGTATTCAAGGCCATGTTGGATGGGTCTTTGAGCAGCCTTGTCTAGTGGACAGTGTTCCCCTGGCAGAGGCATTGGAGCTAGATGATCTTTAAGCATGTGGGATTTTGAGCAGCCTTGTCTAGTGGACAGTGTTCCCCTGGCAGAGGCATTGGAGCTAGATGATCTTTAAGGTCCCTTCCAAACAAAACCACTCTATGATTCTATTATTAACAAGGAATGTGGTTTTTTCCCATATTGGTAATGTCAAAATGTAAGGAGAGCCTTACACCCAGGGTTTCAGAACTACCCCTTGGTGATTTGTTACACATACTGCTGCTGTGTACCTCAGCTGAACACTAAAATTATTAGGCAAGCATCTGGGTGTACTTGAAAAGATTAGAGATTACCTGTTTCGTAAGAGGTTAAATACATCCTGTCTATGCAGAGCTGACATGATTTGTCATAGGCTGGAAGGCAAAATTGGAGTCTGGCTGTGTCAGAAACGAGTGACTGAACCTGTGGTGCTGCTCATGGAAACAAAGAGGGATGGAGAAGACTGAAGAAAGGATAGTGATAGGGTGGAAAGCTACAAAGGAGGAAAAAACACTAAAGACTGAGCCCCAGAGAAAAACTGCTGGCACTAGTAGGGTGACAGAAGCTGAAGGCTGACGTGGTGCCTGAGGCAGGACCCCCTCCAGCCAGCACAGCAGTGTCCAGCAGACTTGTTTCTCCCCCCATTCCCTCACACTGGCTTTAAAATTTAAAATTGGATTCTATGTCGTATTCAATGCCCCAACATGTGCTTTCTTTTTACTGTAATTACTATACCCTTCCTATAGGAAAACTTTCATCTTTGTCAGCTCACACGAACACTGGGGAGCAGCAGACGACATTCATGATCGGAGGACTTAATCTGCAGATATCCCTAGAACATGCAATATTTTTCAGCCTTTTAAAGAACCAAGCTTATTTTGTTCTTCACTGCTATTCTTGCTCTCAGAAGAAGCAACATTTATTACCAGAAGATGATATAAAAAGTCGCAAGTAGCACTATAAAAATATCTTGCATGCTGCATGCAGTTGGGAACTGACTTCCTATTGCCATGGTTCTGTACCCATCCCTCAGAAGCAATGTCAAAATTCAGTAGACTACTGAGGTTCATTAGTACCAGTTGCTATCCATTTAAGAAGGAAAAATTGCTTAGGTGCTGGATATTAGAAGCCTAGATTATTACTGCTTGGTTTTAATTCTGTACATTTTTTATAACACATCAGGTCAATTACATTCTCAGTTTTATTGCACACTAAAAGACCATCGTCCATTATAACCACCAACCTTTAGTTCAAACACAAAATTGGCAACCTGCTTTGGACATCATCTGTCATCTCTGGCAAATCCTAGGAAGCCTCTGCTGCACATTTTTAGCTCCTATTGAAAAGCATACTGAAAATGTTTTCACTACAGTCTAATATGAAAATAAATAAATAAATAAATGCAACAAGCACAAAAAAACACCCTTATTTGCTGAAGGGAGGTATCACTCTAGAAATTTTAAAGTATTTTCTCTCTTATCTATTAAAAGAGTTCTATGTTTCAGTGTTTTTATCTCTGGCCTGTACAGTCGTGGTGGGACAAGCAAATGTTAGATCATGCAGTATGCTCTGGGACTCATCTGTTTCACAAGATTATGCTTTCCATTTTCATGCTTAGTTAAAGTAGCAAGCTATGTATAGGAAAAGTAACAGTGGAGAGCAGAACAAAGTTTAGGGGTTCTTCTCGTATCTTCCCAGTCATGGGTTTACTATTTCTTCCTCTTCCTTACTAACTTCTACTTGTTCAGACTGGAAAGTATTGAAGCCAGGTATATGTATATATATAT
>NW_008658765.1:0-230 GCF_000695815.1 Acanthisitta chloris
CGCTCTTTCCAGCTCCCACCCTTCTGACAAAAGAGATTACACAGCGGAAAAATCGGTGCCTGGCCTTAGAGACAGGAGTCAAGCATACAAAAGTTTCTGCATCATTTGGACGGGTTTCAGATGCCTACGAGCGAAGAACCAGTTGCACCTCTGGTGGTGCAAGTAGAAACCCGCCTTTTCCCCTGCCTTGTCAAACCGCGCTGAGGAGGAGGAGGAGGAGGGGAGGGGGA
>NW_008658765.1:358-37469 GCF_000695815.1 Acanthisitta chloris
CCGCTGGTGAACTTTGCGGCATACTGGTAGGGGGGGTGTAACCGCGGGAGTGGGCTGGAGGAGGGTTATTTATAGGAAGATCCAGGGAGCCATATGGAGACTGCCCCCCCTGATCCCGGCGGCATGCTAATTTGGTCAAAGCTTTTCCCTGGCTACCGCTTGCAAATAAATTAGACATCCTGCCGACGATGATCTTATCAAATTAATGTAATTAGACCACAGAGAAGTTACTACAGTTACCGTGACCACTTCAGGTCCCCAGGATGAAGATTTGGCCTTTTGGTTTGCTACGGTGGGAAGGGACTAGAGAGGTAGGGAGAACCAGGGGGAGGATATGGGACAGGAGTAGGAGACAGAAAAAGAGAGATCCTAGCCCTGAAAAAGACCGCCCAATAAATTACAAAAGGGCCAGAAGAGATAAAATGCCACTGAGACAGAAAGTACCACAAGAAATATATGGGTGGTTTCATTAGGAGAAAAAACAAGGAAGGAAACTTGGCGCCACATTGAGGCACATTAATTCATTTCTCCTGATGATTTCTTTGACTTTGTCTCTCAGTGATGTCAGGGTAGAAGGGTGGAGGTGCAAGATGGTCTGGAAATCTTGTGAGGATCAAAAATTGCAGCCTCACAGTGCAAGGGGAACTGGAGGCAAGGAAGTCCCAGGAAACTCCATGGAGGGAAGTGGGACAGTCAGGGGAAGGGACAAGGGTTAGGGTGAGGGTCAGGGGCATACTGGGTGTCGACAGCAGCAACAAGATCACTGTGAATAAATTCTTTGGGGAGAAAATGCTGAAAATCTGGAGCCCAGTAAAGGTTCACCTGGATGCGGGGCAGGAGAACTAAAGAGCTTGTTCTCCTCCTGCCTTAGAAAAAAGCTTTTGAGCATCTTTACCTGCATGTTATTAAAATTGCTCAGGCACCGTAAAAACAATCAAAATGCAACCAGAGGACCTGAACATTAACAATATATTAAATAAAAAAGTGTGAATGGAATAAGAGGAATGAGACAATGACCTGTTGTCAAAGCGTGAAGGACAAATTGCTTGCTTCTTACAAGGGATCTGCTGGGAGGTGGGAAGTAGTGAAAACCATCTGGAGACCTGGAATTTCAAAGTGGAAAAAAACAAAAAGTAAAAAATCTGCCAGAAGAAGTAAGAGTACTTATGGGTGCTATGTAGCTTCCAAAGGAGTATTTATCTAGGGAACCCACTGCATTTTCAGCTGTATACTTTGGAACTATATAGAGAGATTCGTGTCTCATATACAATATATGTATTGAAAGAGCAGTTGCTATGCAAAACTTCACATCTGGACAGAGAAGTTGGAGGTGAAGAAAAGAGGCACCATCCGTTTTAGATTTGGTATCTGAAGTTTTGTTTCTATGAGTCAAGATACACAGAAAGGTCCAGGAAATTAATCTGTCATTACTCAGTGCCAAAATCCTAAATTTCTAGTTTTGAATTCTTGAATTCTTGAAATCTGAAATAAGTAAATAAATACAATTTCTAGTTTTGAATTCTTGAATTCTAAATTAAATAAGTATGAAGTGAATAAGAGGAATGACCTGTTGTCGAAGTATGGACAAAGTGCTTGCCTCTTACGTAGGATCTGCTAGGAAGTGAAGTGTGTCTTAGGAGAAGAGGCCTGCCTATAAGTGTTTTAAAGAAATACCTAGTCCTGGATCAGGGTGACTGGGAGCTGCGATGTTTTACTTTGTTACTTAGAGAGTGTGGTAAAGCAAGGGATCATACAGCATTGAAGTGGCAATTAATCTGAGTCTTTAAAATTCAGCATATGCATCCCAGTTTACAATCCATACATGGGGTGAATAAACAGAACTCACTTAATCCCCTCTAAATTATCCAGAAGATCAGATAGGGGAAAGAGCACAGAAGTTTATTGTCCTTTACTCTTACTTATCTGGTGTCTTTTACCTTGTGTTTGCACTGCAAATTCTAGAAGCCTAAGACAATGAGCTGCCTATTTATACCTTTCTCTGGATCTAAAGCTCCATACTTACACACATACAAGAAAAATGAAGCCATTTTGATCATAATCTGGAAAATTCCTTGAAAAAGGAAAAGGTAGTGGGATACTTCTTCATTTTCCCAATTAGTACGCTCCCATCTTCTTGTTGCTATGACTATGTAAGTAAGACTGGGTGAGGGTGTATTTGTGCTACAGTGGAACATGTTAAAAAGCTAGTTACTTCATCTAACATTGTAGAACTTGCAGAGCAGAATTCAGACCATCTGCAAAGTTTCTAGAGAAGAAAAAATTATTACTATAGATGCCCTGATTTTAATGCTTGTGCTATGTACTGTAAAATTGCCTTCATTATTTCTGTAGGAGGTATAATCACAATAAAGACATCCTACACTCTAGACATGGTGCTGTGTGTGGATACACACACACACACACACACACACATACATATATACATACGTATATAAACACCTGTGTGTGTGTATACTACAAATCATGATAGACTCAGCAAGTAAAAAGTTATAGAATCATTATTTGTTTTGAAATTATGGCTTTATTTCAGCTTTCACTATGGAATTTAACACAGACTGGAAGTTAACATAGATGTTTCTATAAGTTTATGCAGCTCCTGCAGAAACTATGCTTCCCGATATGTACAATGACTTTAAATTGGTTCACATTATCTAGTTTTAACTAAGGGTAGAAGTGGTTAAGCTAATAGAAGAATTTCCTTATGGAATTATCTGCCTTAGTATATTTCATAGATCAGTCTTCACATAGCTACTGGACTTCTGTCTAAACTGCAATTAGACCTAAGGAGATTCCCAAAACCAGATCATTTTCTTCTTCATTTTTCTAAGGGTAATGGCATGTGAGCATGTTCCAAGTTTCTCTGAGATGTGTTCAGCAGATGAAGCTTTGAAAAATGATGCAGTGGTGGATGATGATGACTAAAAAAAAAAAAAAAGAAGAAAGAAAGGAAAGAAAGTTAGAGAAGTGGTTTGCCTACTTTTATCTAGTGAGTAGGAGACTGGCTCAGGATGAGAAAATAAAAAATTCTCTATCTTTCGCATGTAAGCCCACATGTTCTTCGTTCTTGGCTCATACCCTCAACCACTGGGCTACCAACCCTCTTGGTGCAGCTGTTCTATTTTACATGAAAAATAATTTTGAGATCCCTTGAACCAGAGAAAGGCAGTGGGAGAGCATGAGTTGCAGCACCCACCAGGGTGGGAGGACTTGCTTGCTTGTGCTTTCAGGTGAGACTGGGCTTGACTTGGTAGACTTCACATATCAGATGTTTAAACTATGGAGCTGGTAGCAAAACTCATAGACATTCTTCTCCAGTACTCATAGACATCAGACCTTGAGATAATTTTGTGCTGGAAACATTGTCCGAATAGGTCACAGTGTTAATCTTAAAAGCTTCAAACACTAGGTGTCAGAAAAGTGAATAGGAGTCAGAAAGGTGGACAGGTTCTGCATCCATCCTGTGTTTAGTCTGCCATAAAACCCATGTTGTCATTTCAGTTTGAAATTCTGATGATGTGGAAATAAGAGGTGTATTTAGTGAGTAGGCCAGGCCAAGGTCCTGACCAGAGTTTCTCATTTAAACTATATGTATTGATCTGCATTTCTGACCCAGTTTCCACTATGATTGCTTGCATTAAAATCACTGAAACACCTGAGCAGTTCTTAGGATGGTACTGAGCCCCACAGCTACTGTCCTTACTGGTGAGAGTATCCAGAATAGTCTAATGAAGGACTGGATTCAGACAGACATTTATATTTTGTCTTCCTTTCTCTGTTGGTTTTTTTTTTTTCCCCACAGCCTATAGCCTTCTGGAGTGGCCTTTATTTCAAATGAAAAGTGTATTGTAGGGACAGAATTAAGATCCTTCCTACTCAGCAGTGACCTGACCCTGTGTCTTCACTGGAAAAGTATATTTTGCCAGCTGTGCTGTTGGTTAGAAGGAGAGATATAGGGAACTGAGCTGAGTCACCTCTCATCCCAAAACTCATTCTCACGCATACACACACAGATTCACACACATTTACTCTAAAAGTTTGACACAACAGAAGTGGGCTGTCTGTTTTCTGGGGAGAATTTCAAGTTACAGAGCCCAGATGGAGGGAGGTGGTTTTGCTGCAGCCCTGACCTCAGAAAATGAACTGAGATTCCACAGCAGCTTTACACTTGAAATGTCCTCCGAGCTGCATCTCCCATGCTTTCAGTCCTGACATGAAGGCCTGGTTTCTGCCTTTCCCAGTGCAATATGTGAGATGGTTGGCCGCCTGACCTGGGGACTGGGATTTCACTCCAGGCTTCTGCTTCCTAAGTTTGGCATTGCAGCATTTAGCACTGCAGAACTGAAATACACAGAATATTTTTTTTCTTTGTGATAAAAGACATAGATTTAGGCTGGGGAAAAATGTTACAGTTAAATTAACTGGAGCTGTGAGAAATATTTGTTCTTTTAGTCAGCCATATCAGGGAATGTACCAGTATAATATTACAGCCTTTAATAGGAAGTGATAACATTTGCACCATAGTCTAACCTTAGCACAATTTTTTTAACAGATTCCAGTGTTATCATTTTAAGTACTTGTTACAACAATTCTCAACATCCTGCAAGACTTGACTCCCATGTAGTGTGATCAATACACAATGTAGTACTATACTTTTGCTAATGTGACCTTTCTGTAGTTTTTATTGCTTGCTTATTTCATTCTTTCCTGAAATGTGTCTCTTATCTGACTGAAAACAAGCAAATGGTTGAAACAGCTGGTCACTCTAATATATTCAGCTGACTAAGGGTGTTTAGTAAAGTGCATTCACACAGTTTAAAGTTAGTTAAAAACTACTTTCATCCTCTTATGAAAATTTTAATGAAGCGACTCATGCAGCACAAATCAGTGTCATTTAGATATATGCAAGGCATAAAAAAATATCTTTCTCAACCCCCCCAAAAAAAAGAGAAAGAAAAAAAAGTGTCCAAACTTTAAATCTATTGCTTACACAAATAATCCCACTGAATCACATCAGCTTGAATAATAGATCTATAATGTGTTTTCAATAATTTATTATTTTCTTATCCATTTCCATGGCACAGTCTCAGAGCAACATAGGGATCATTTAAATGGACAAAAGTAGATAAGAGTTTGTGTCTCTGCTCTCTCTAACTATAACTGATTTCCATTGTTTAATAATGAAGATGGAAAGACTTCTTAGAGTGCAGAACTGAGGCAAAGACCTGCCTCCACCGGTAGTTTGCTAGCATGACACTGGGCAATTCATTTCTCTTTCCTATTCCTCAGTTTCCTAGTCTGAGGAAGTGGGAGGTATTATATAGCCCAGAGGATCTTTGAAATCTGTAATGGACAAACATGGTGACTGAAGTAATTATCATCATTAGTCAGGGGTATAACGTGAAAAGTCAAATCTTATGTAAGAGCAATACCCAGTTCTTTCTCTTTTTGTCAACCCATCTCAGATGCTTTTACAGCAGAATACAATATAATTTTATTTGCTCAACAGATTGGAAAACAGAAGCACTGACCTTGGGAAGGTCACATGTCAAACCATTGATAGTGCTAGAAATAGACCCAAGTCTCAGAAGGCCCAGCCCTGCCTTCTACCCCAGTATTTCAGAGATGCAGAACTACTGATTTATAGAAAAATCCTGTTAAAAAAAAAAAATCTATAGGCTTCCTGACTCCTTCTCCTCCTCTCTCAGACTTGATTTTATGCATCAGAGGTTTCATATGCCAGTCATTTTCTTTCTGGAGGGCTAATGTAGTTATGCGGTGTGACAGTAATACCAAGCCTTGATTTTCTTATTAATTCACATCTTAATTCACTGTAATGGATTTTTTTTTAACTGGGGAAACAGAATGTTTTCATTCCTCAGACTTTTCCCGACTCAGACTTCAAAAACACAGAGATTTCAGAGACAAATGCTAAACCATTTGAAACACAAACTACCTCTCATGTAAAAGACATTTCAGAAAAAGAATTTGAATCCCCCTGTTTAATCAGAGAACTGTGAAGAAGTGATTTTGTTTTTAGGAAGTCCATTAGTTCTTTTATTCTGCTACAAACAAAAATGAAAATAAAAGCAGCCAACCAGGTAAAGATGGAAACCAAATTAATAATTTTCAGTGTTCAAAATAGAAACCTGAAACAAATCATTCGAGTTGATTAAAATGTGAAAAGTTTTGTTCTGGTGGAGTCTCGTTGGTGTTTGTTTTCTTGTTTGTTATTTTTATTCTAACACAAAACAAAGCATGTTTTGAACTAGAAAATCAGATTAGAATACCAGAAATCAGAATTTGATACCTTCCATAATGTTGGGGTTTTTTCCAAAATCATGTTTTGTAAGAATTATTTTTCCTTTTCTTAGATTAACTTGAACTGGAATTTTCTGATAGAACATTTCTGAAAACTTTTCTGAAACTATCTATTAAGACAGCATCCAGTGGTGCCTATGTATTAAAAGGATAATTGCTGTGCATCAGCAGACTGGAGAAAGACTGAATAGAAGAAACATTATTAACAATAAAATAGTACCTTCTTCCTATTTATGCAGTGCCTCGAAATCATACCCCGGGACCAATCCCACATGGCATTTTAGTTTTAATTAAATAACATTTTAGAGACATAAGGGAGAAGGGTCTGGTGACCCGATTAATCATTGTACTGCTTGATTTTACATCACAGCATCCCAAATGGTTTCAAATGTATTACTCTGATGTAAAGCTAGAGTATTGCAGTGGCATCTCAGGATGTAGTTGGTTATTTTTTTTCTCTATTGGCAAAGTTGATCTGAGAAATCCCTTACTGCCTTTACTAGCCTCCAGCCACTAATTTTAACTTCTTGAGGCTTTTTATTTAGCCAGGATCATTTTATTGATCCAGTTCATATTGCAGTCCACAAACAATTCTGTCCTTCCTGAGCTGATGAGAGGATCAAATCAGCATTACTGCTGAGGTGGCTAAGGAATGATACATGTACCTAGAGTGGATGAATACATACTGAAGCCCAGGACTTAGCCCCCAAAACCCCTAGCTTGGATGAATCTGGACCTTAATATCTTTAAACTATTATGTAAAATATACAGAACCCCCAGAATCTAAAATGCAATTTCACATGAGACTCTTGCAACCGAGTATATGCATACGGATATAGATATATATTGGAGAGTTGGATGTGACAGTGATGGGAGTATTTAAAAGATAGAAATAAGGCCAACATCAAAGTGGCGTTTTACTAGACTGGCGTTCATTAACAATGCACATTTTTCCAATGGTAAGTGCTTATACATTATCGGTTGTAATTACTGCATATTCAAATGGTTCTTATTAACCATCCCATACTTTAGCCTCGTGTATTCAATACCACAGAGCTGATGTCATGTAGTCAGCAGGGATGGCTGCAGATCAGTTTTGAGATCTCTTTGAAGAGGTGTACTGGGGGCAAAGTCAAGAATCATCTTTCTTCTTTTTTTTTCTCAACTGCCTATGATATATTTGTGACCTTCACAACCTCCCCAAAAGAAAGAGTGAGCCTCATCTGTTCCCAATACAGATTATCTTATTTCCAGTAGCAGAACTTTTTCATTTTCCCAGGCATGTTTCCTGCCTGTTCTATATCAAGTGTTTATATTTTGTGTTTTGTGCCCTGTGCATGAATTTCATGTTACCTCACAAAACTCTCATTTTGTCTCTTGCAGTTATATATTACTTTGAAATCTATAGTTAGCTGTGACCAAGTGCTCAGACAGTGTTGCTGATTATGCCATTAGTAGCATCACAAAATGTACAATCTCACAAATAGTTATGCTTATATTTAAATTACAGGCAAACAAATACCAAATATGCCCTCCTCAATCTTCTTCATCTTAATTGGGGCAATAGGCCACTGCTTTGTCAGCAAGACTTTTATTTAAGCAACATAAATACTCACTCCATAAGCTACTCCATATGCTACATAGATATTTAAAATTCATAAATATGTTATAACTTCTGCAGAAGTTACTTTATAATACTTTACTTCAGACTTAATACTTGCAGTAACAGTTGGGCCACTGTTGATTAAGAAGGCTTGTCCTCTCTCCTTTGAATTGAAGTTCCTTGCTTACTCTGACGTGCAAAGGCTCCTCTGGCATGTTCTCAGTTGGAGAGACTGAGGAAAACCAGGGTAGTTTACGACATGATTAAAATAATGTTCACTTTTACTCTTTCACCTTCATTCATATGAATATTTATTTACATCCTACAGCTTCAGCATTTATAACTGCAAAATAACAATTCATAAGCTGTAGATTAGGTTTGCATTATATGGTCCTGTAGGATGTATGTGAGATGGGATTCATGTACTTGGCTCTCAAACATAATTTGTTTGGAGAGCAGGGTTCAGCATTTGCCGTGCAGAACCACATCAGCAATCCCTGGTCATATCAGCAGGCATCATAAATCCAGTCTCCTGCACACATGAGCTCTTCATGCCACCAGACATGTTATATTAATTTGAAGAGAAATCATTGGCCTAATCCTTCTGTGAAGACAGCACAGACATGCCACAATCCATATATACCTCTTCAGCAAGATCACTGCACTTTTTAATTTTTAAAGCATCTAGCTGTGATTAGCATCACTAAAATGTAGCAGCACTGCCCTCTCTGTGGACATGGAACAGATTGCTAAAGGACTCCAGGGCCACAGTTGGGAAATACCTGTAGGAGGTCACATGGAGTCAGTGCTGAAGGACTCACTTCACTTCTCTCTGACATTCTTCTTCATTTTCCTTCCCTGTAACACTCATCATGAAAGTTCAAGTGATTGAGGACTGACTCAATAACTTGTGTACTTTCTCTCTAAGCATGTAAGGTCAACTAAAGGTAAAGCAAAACCAAAACAAAGTGAAAAAGAGAACAGCTGAAAAATAGAAGGCTTTTTGTCTGAGGACTCAGAGTAACAGCTCCTTCTTTTGTTGCATTTCTCAAAATCTAAAGAGATTAAAGAGTAGAGATAGATTTCTTGGAACAATTGATTCATTTCTGTTTAGATTACGGCCAGCATATTAAAAAAAGTTTGGATTGAACCTTATTTCTTTCTTAATTATTATAGTTTCTGCTATTTTTTTTCTGCCACAACTAAAATATGCAAAAAACAAGTAGAATAAATTGTGCAGTGAAAGTATTGTTTGTGACCCTTTATTACAGACTCAATGTTTTCATCAATTAACGCTAAAACTAGAGATAACTATATCTAAATGTGGATAACCCCATTCAAGATATTGACATCATGGGAATGTTTATAAAAATAATATTTGATTGAAAAAATACAGACATGATTCAAATTTTAAGAGTCTTTTTTTCCCAGTCATTTTTGAACAGAAAGAACAGTTGAAATGTTTTCATTCATTACTGTATTTCAAGAATAGCTGAACAGAATGTTGTCATCTTGGTGTAATAAGTTATTTGGTATAAAAACAGGAAATCTTTTTTTACAGGCAGAATAAATGGAAGTAATTAAGTTGCATCTTCAAAATTTCCTTCAAAAAACCAAATATAATAAAAGACTCTTATGTTGTTATTTCTTACCTTTCAGTATTGCAGAGGGCTGCTTATTTTCTCTTTTCATCTCTGCCAGCGTATCAAAGAGAAATGAGGGGTGAAACGAATGTGCTATGTTGATGATTGTCATAAAAGCTGGATTTTATTGATTATATTATGTGTATCAGTAGCTTTAGTCTTTTGAATCTTAACTCATAAAAATTATGCTTGGGAGGCAATTTTCCTAATTATTACAGAACTCATTAAATTTATGATTTTCTGTGAATCCTTAGGAGTATTTTCTTCCATGTATTATTTGTTACAAACATTTAAAATATTGTCTCTTTTATAAGTTAGCATAATCTTGTTGACATCAAGGAAATCAACATTTTTAAGATCTCAAACTTACGACAAAGTAGTAGTTAAATTCAGACACTGCAAAGAGTCAAGGATATTTAAAATAGCAATTACTAAAAAAAATAAGTTACATCTTAATGACATTGCTGTTGCTAGGAGATTCCAGCTACTGTTTATGAGATGAATATGTCTTTTTTTTTAAAAAAAAGATTAATAAATAGATAAACAACTAAAATGCCAACCGTTTAGTAAACTCTGTAGAAACATCCAATGTATAATCTGCTTAAGCAGTAGGAACAACAAAAAATCACACAAAGAATGGGGGACGAAAAATAGGACAATCTTTCAATTGTTCATGTAACATTGGACTGGGTATTTGGAAAATTAAAGTATACTACAAAACAAACAAGCAAAAAAAAGTCACGAATTTCTAGTCTGTTGAAGAAAAATTTCAAATTTGCCAAGGAGGTCTTCTTTGTCTTTTAGCTTCTTTATGAAACCTTGACAGCTTCTAAGTTTTGACAAAATCCCATTACATCTGCTGAGCTACATGGTAATAGCTAAATTAATTATAGGTTTGAATTACACACGGAAGAATGGAAGATCATAATCAATATAGTACTACATTGAACAAATTGTCCATCTGACCCTATATGCTTTTTCTCACAGTGACCAATATTTATTAAGGTGGTTGTTTGCAGCACCAGGTAGGTGTAATTTGACAGGTAGTGCTAAAAAATAGTAGCCTAATAGTTTCAGTTTGGTAAAGGTGTATAAAACTGAAAATGAGGGTCTTTTACAAAACCATGTTAGACTATAGATTCATAGAAAAGTTTGGGTTGGAAGGGACCTTAACAATCATCTAGTTCCACCCTCCCTGCCATGGGCAGGGGGACCTTCCTTTTGACCAGGTTTTTCAAAGTCCCATCCAACCTGGCCTTAAACAGTTCCAGGGATGGGGCATCCACAACTTCTCTGGACAACCTGTTCCAATGCCTGCCCACTGTCACAGGAAACAATTCTTTCCTAATATCTAGTATAAACCTACTCTCTTCCAATTTAAGGCCATTCTCCCTTGTCCTGTCACTGCATGCCCTTGTTAATAGTCCCTCTCCAGTCTTCTTGTAAGGTCCCATTAGGGATGCAATTAAGTCATCCCAGAGCCTTCTCCAGGCTGAATAACCCCAACATGCTCAACCTTTCCTCGTAGGAGAGGTGTTCCAACCCTCTGACCATCTTCATTGTCCTCCTGTGGACTTGCTCCAACAGGTCCACATCTTTCTTGTGTTGGGGGCCCTAGAGCTGGATGCACTACTCTAGGTGGGGTCTCACAAGGGCAGGTTAGAGAAGCAGAACCACCTCGCTTGACCTGCTGGCCACACTCCCAGCAGCCCAGCAAATGCCCATTGCCAGGTCATGTCAAGCCTCTCATACACAAGCAGCCCCAAGTCCTTCTTGGCAGAACTGATCTCAATCCATTCATCTGCCAGCCTGTATTGATACCAGAGGTTGCCCCAACTCTAGTGCAGCACCTTGAACCTAGCCTTGACAAACCTCAGATGTTCCCATGGACCCACTTCTCAAGCTTGTCCATTCCATCATAGCTATAGTTACCTCCACCACTAATGTGAATGTTCTAAAACTTGGAAGATCTTAAAAATAGGTCATAAAAGTTAAAATTTGTTGTTGTCATGTGCTCTTACTCCAATATTTGTCACTTACATATGTTAGAAGAACAAACAAGCTCACTTGAACTTGGAAGTTAGAGATAAATTGAAGAAGACTTAAGAATTTTATCATCATTTATCATTTAACATTTACTCACGCATGGTCATAGCCCTAGTCATTAAATCAGGAGAAGGTATGTGATGTTTATTTTACTGACATTTTAAAAGTGTTTTGTGATCTTTGTATGTATGTAGTTAAGAACAATAATATACGTATTATTTGCAATACGCATATATAGTCTTAGGACCCTCTGAACAAGTTGTCTTGACATAAAGGCAGTATGGATATACTGCTGACAAAGTTTAAACTTGGTACTCTTATCCATCCATCCATTGTGTATCTATAAACATATACAACCACAGATTTTATATGACATACCTCCTTTTACAAATGCAGGTAAGTCATACAAACTACTCCAAAACTGCATTGTAGTTTCTTGCAACTGTTTACAAGTCTTAAAACATGTCCTTGTTTAGATTTTTGGTGTTTATTTTGGGATTTGATATGAGGTGTTATTTTGGGTGGAGTGGGGTTGGTTTTGCAGCATTATTAATATGAAAGCTGATCCCAAAAGACATGATGTATTCACAATTCCCAAGGAGTTCTTGGTATAATAGAGATATTCAGTACTTTGCAGGCTCAAACTAATGCAGAGCTATATGAAGGTTTTGGGTGGGCTTTTTTAGCATTTCTACACAATGTGAAGCAAGGCCTGTAGGACTTTTTTGGCTTGGTGATGCCACCTTCAGTTCAAGGAGGAGTTTGAAAATTAAAGTCAGAATAATTGCTAAACCAGCACTTTTGTGACAGGAATGCACAATATGGTTTGACCTTAATGTATGTGTTTCATAAATTATTAATTTGATATTTGTCTTCTGAACATCTGTTACTGTATTTAAGAACCTGCTGTTGGCCTACACTGTTTTCTTTTTGGGTTGCAGACGTTAAGATAATACATTGTAATATCATTTAGACGTATGCCTTCTCCTGTCATCCAAAGACAAACAAGTTGTATCCAAGATGCAAATTATACAAAACAACAACTTCACTTTCTTAAACATTTAGCATTTTCAGCAATTGCTGAAACAATAATAATAGTAAAAAAAAAATAAACTAAAAATCAAGTCACAGGGGACAGACTTTGACTGGGTGGGAGTTTTTTTGTCACTTTTCCTCTTGAGGTGACCCTATGTCTGTTAAGGAGAGAAAGTGAGTAGGTGTGTGAGAGAGAAAGTGAGCGAGTAGATAAGACAGAGAGGGAAGAAGGGAGGGACGAAAAATAAAACCAAGAGCAATATGCTTTAGGACAGTAATATTAATCTAATAAGGTTTTAAATGCATGAAACATGGTTTTGCTCACCCATACATAAAGCAACTGTTATACAGCTTAGACATCAGTGTCTTTAGGTCAAAAATTAGATTGACTAGGGCAATTTTTTTTTGCACAGATAGAAATTCACTGTATTCACTGTCTTGGACAGTTAATATAATTGATTTGAAAGACTAAAATGTGCAAAAGGAAAGTATTTCAAATGGCTTCTCAGTACCAATGCTGCTTGGAAATTACACACAAGTAAGTAATAACAATACATACTTGCTAGCAGTCTAAGATTCCTGTCTGTTTATTTGCAGATTTGGTTGTCTTCCTCTCAGTTTGATAACAGATGTGGAGTAACTTTGATGTCTCTGTTTAAAATAAATATACAAATAAAAAAGGTAAACTTCATTATCCCATGAGATATAATCAAAATAACCAGGCAGTTATCAATAAACAAGTTAATAATGGTTTATCACTTTCAAGAAGCAAGCGGTATGCCACATTTCAATGGTATCAGGCTAGAATTTAAAATGGCTTGGAGTTTTGTTAAACATTTTGAAGCCCAGTGATATCTTGAAGACTTGGTCCTTATTCTGAGGACAACTTTGTTGTCAGCAGATCCCATTCCCTCTAATGGTAGTGAATGTCCCAGTACAAAATAAGAGGCACAAATTGGTCCAGGTCAGGAAGACAGCAAATGGCTTTCAGACTCAGGGGATGGATGTGTCTTGATAGTCATGACCTAACTCAAAAAAACTGAAAAGAAAATTACCGAAATAAAATAGAAGACTGGAGGAATGTATTCAGTCTGAAATAACATGATGTTAGAGCAAAGGTTTTTACCAGCAGACCTGTTTAATAATATTCTGTTTAGAAAGGGATCTTGTTTTAAACTGTAGTGAAAATTACCATGAGAAATAAGAGGTGCTTTGGCATCCTTTATATACACTGTAGAAGAATGCAGTTGTGATTTTGGGCTTTGAAAGATTAAAGGTCCCATTGCAAAAGTATTAACTAATTTTGATGCACCAAATACAGGATGTGCACTAAAGATATTTAAGAGCCACTCAAGTGGGACAATTAAAAAACCCAAGACATTCATCCATGAAAGCTGGTTTTATCCATAAGGGCTGTGTTTTCTTTTTTTTGGTGGTTTTTTTTTTAATGTTGGTTTAAATCGCTAGTCTGCATTATTTCCAGTACAATATTCTCTACATCCTGTAGGATTTGAGACATAGATAAAGGTGGATTAATGAATGAGGGAAGGAACTTGGCACAGCAGAAAAAATGAAATGCTATTTGAGGCAAAGAGCAACCAAAATTGTTTGTTAGCAAGCCACATAGCAACTGACAAGATTTTCTTTTGCATAAATGCATATGTATAGCTATATACATCTATGTATATGTTTGTATTTCATAGAATCATAGAATCATAGAATTTGAGGGTTGGAATGGACCTTATAGATCATTTAGTCCCAACCCACCCTGTCATGGATGTATTTACATTTGTATTTACACAAATGTATATACATTTATGGATGTATTTATATATATATATATATATATGCAAAAAACTTATACACTGAAATTGGTGAGAATCAAAAATGTGATACAGATCTGTGTAGACAAATAAAATAGCATAAATAATAGTCCCTCAACCCTAATTTAGGCTAAACCCTAATTATTTGAAAGATCTTATTTTCTATAGGGAGATAAAAATGTACATCAACTCTATCACCATAGAATTTTAGTGAACACAGATCTCTGTTGTGTTACTAGATGTAAATACATGAGCTTAATTCCTGGTGTATGAGTAGGGACTTACGGCTGTCTCACTTTTTGATTTGGCAATTTGGTTCACTTGCAAAGTATAAAGACAGTATAGACAATTATATTCATGAGTGTCTAAGAGCTAAACCAGTCCAAAGCAAACATTTTTCAGTGATTCCTTAACAGTCACTACTCTTACTACTAAGTCCTACAAACAGCAGCAACATTTAAACTACACTAACAAACAGATAGGACATGTGGTGGTCATGCTTGATATTCTAACTTCACGGCAACACATAATCATCAAATGCTCACACACTGGATGTTCTAGGTCTTCATCTACAAAATATTCTCTCTTTGGGTATGAGCCATGTTAACTAAAAGAGCATGTCTCTGTCAAGCAAGTCACACCAAAAACAGAAACAGTTGTATCAGTTCATATGTAGACTATATATTCCCACATGCTATGCCCTCTAAGGTGTAAAGGAAACTACACAGAGGAAAGGATTTATTTTCTTTCAGATGCTATTAATTTCAGGACAAAGCTCACCAGATCCTTTTGTGCAGGCTTCTGACTCATGAGAGGGGGGAATGCCCCTATTTGTCTCTGTGTTGTGTTAACATTCAAGTGCTATCTATATGCCTTGTTAACATTCTAGTGCAAATAAAGCTATTTCAAGTCAATGGACTTGATTCAACAATGGAGTGCTCTAGTTTTAGGTGACTCTAAGGAATGTAGCTGAATTGATTTCAGTGTGCTGCAGTGGTTAGCCGAGATCAATATTGGTAACAGTAGTAGTAAGAAGGCAATATCCACAAAAGATTTTCTTCACTGGCTAGGGCTGAACAGAGACTCATCTACTCCGAACTTCTATCAACTACCTGCACAGAGAGTATTGAATTTTTTTTCAGGACTGTGGTAAATGTTGCTCAGTAAAATTGTACAATTAAAAAAGTTTGCCAGCTTATCTTTATCTGAAACACTGAAGGATAATTGACTACACTACTGTAACTGAGGGTAATGTTAGGCTTCTCAATTTCCAGAATAACCAGAGCCTATGTTCTCTTAATTTCATAATTCCTGAAAATTAAATGCAATTTTCAATTATTTTTAATTAAACACTTTGGTAGATTCTTACTAGAGTCAATTGATAGGCCTTTTTGGAAGGTTATTTTCTTCTCAATTTTTCTGTAAAGAGACTATTCTGTAGAGTGGACTGTTAAGTGAAAAAAATTAAAATACAGCAGAACAGCTAGTGAAAATTCAGGTCTACTACAGTGATACAGATAGTCATAATTGCCATCTTCTCTAATGGCCTCTGTGGATTCTTAAGTGTTTTTGTTTGGAGGTCTTTTCCCTTCTACTTCCTGGATTATATAAACTGCTTCTTGCAGTTCCTCATGGGCTACTGTTTAGTAGAACACTACTACAGGAAGTATTTTTGCAGCTGTAATCCAGAACACTTAAGAAAAATGAAACAGAAGACATAAAATGCTGTTGCTAATTAAAAAAATTAGTAATTAAAGGATCAAAGGTATCAAAGAGAAACTTGGTAATACTAGGAAATAATGTGTCATATCTTACATACTGCAGAGATTTTTCTTTTTCTTCTTTTTCTTTTTCTTCCTTTTCTTTTTCTTTTTCTTTGTAAAATTAATACAAAAAATGCCAGAGGACTTAATCCTTGGAGCTCCTAAACTCCACTGCAGGAAAGAAGAACCAAAGCATTGTCACTTGGCCTTAAGTTTTTCAGTCATAAATTGCCGTGACTACTGGCATTGGTGGAGATGAAGAGATACAGCAAAGCAAGATCTTATTGTCACCATTTCTCAAGGCTGCCTGATCTGAAAACATGCCTGTCAGAAAATAAGCTGTGCAAATGCAGCTACATCAATGCCTGACTCTCCAAAGTACACAGGACCTCTGTGTCACTTCAGCAGCTGTTCGGGAGATTTGCTGTGTGATCTCATTCTCCTCAATTTAATACGAATCAAAGGCATTCAGTACCTGACAGGATTATCTCCCTTGTTTTTTGCACTGATGAGGAAGGTAAGATGTTATAACAAGAAAGGAAGAAAAGGAGTAGAGAAGGCATTACTGTTAAAAGGTAAGGCAGTGAAGGCCTATGATGCATGTAATAGTCATTTTCAGTAGTTTCATTCAGTTTTGCTAATTGTTGTGTACTTAGGGTTTGCACTCACAAGAAAGCTGCAGTGATAGAAGTCATTGCTTCCGGAAGCCCCTTGGAAAAAAAACATGCCACAGCTGGAAGCTCAATGTCTCATGACTAGATCCACTTGGGAAATAAAATTCCTAAGAGGTTTCCATGAGAAAACAGCAGTGTAACAACAGAAATAATTAACTAATCATTTTGATTCATGCAGTATTCAATTTAGAGGAAATAGAAAGGTGTTTAAGGATGAGATTTCTAAACCTTATAATCCTAGTTTGAGATGTCACCATGAAATAACTTTTCATGCAAAGATTATTTTGCTTTGAATTATAGATAGAAGCACACACAAGAATAAAAAGCATGCATAAGATTACAAATGCATTCTGACTACTTTTTGAAAAGAAATATTCAAAATTTTGGCTTATTAAACTGAATTGAAATAATTTAAATAGATATATATTTTATTTTCATGAAGTAGGCAAGCAGTTTTGGCTATTGGTCTATTTCAATGCTCTTGCTGGTCTCAAGAATAACCCATTTTCTCTTCTTGTTCAACATCATCTACCAGTGTGACAAAGCTACTCTTGTCTCGTGTTAAAGTTTCTGCAGATCTTTAGATGCTACTTGTTGTCCTTCCTCAGTGTTGAGTAGTGAATTATTCCTCAAGTAGTCCTCAAGTTCAGTGAGCGCCATGTTTTCTGAGGCACTTGGACCTCAACATGTATTTCGAGCTTCAGATTAGTCTTGCTGCACTTCTTATACACAAGGCCATAAAATACACCAACAATTACTGTAGTGCTTCTGAAAGTATTAAAGACCCTACGTAGCCCATTACAGTCATCAAATTTTAACTCTTGTACTAATTAAACATGCCTGAGTCAGGACCCAAAAAAGAGATGTAAATCAGTATGCTGTCCTACATGATATCTGAGGAACAGCCAGATCATGCTCTAGACTATTTTGTTCAGCAGTGGCAACAAAACAGAAGATTCACATGGATGGCAAATCAGGCCTCAGATCCACACACACACCCATATACACACAAAGTCATTGGGATTGCTCCACTAATGACAGATTCTACAGTTAGTCAGAAGTCTTTGCTTGTGGAGAGCTTTTTAGTTTGTAGAAGATTAGAGAGTTTCCAAGATTGTCTGAAAGCCCACAAAACCACATCAGAATCCTTGGACGATACAAGAGAACAGAGGCATTGATCCTCTTTTTCAGCATAAAAAGAACCCTGATATCCAGAAGATACCCAGAGATACAGATGTATAAATCAGACTTTCCTGAAACTCTACACCAAGCCTACCCTAGTCAACTAACAGAAAAAGCTTTATTTGAAAAAGTTTTGGATCATAACCTTTTTGTACTCTCTTCCTTACAGGTTACTGATTGATCTTCAGTTAGAAAGAAAACTGTACAATATCAGAGCTATGGATTAAAAAAAATAAAATATCTCTATCTATGAAAGAAAAAATGTAGGCATATTTTTTCTTAGTTGTGACTGTTATGATTCTCTAACTAGTTTTGTAACCTTTTTATGTAAAACACCCTTCTGAGCTAGTAAACATTTAGGCACATTAATAGTTTTTTTTAAAAAGTGTATTCCTTATGATACTCATTGTATGTAAGACTGAATAAAAGACACTATTGTCCCATGCTGTCACTTCAGTAGAACCTTTCGTAAATTACTGGTTTTAATTGAAACAGCTGGGGTTGTAAGGTTTAAAATTATTTTTGTTTTGGCTTTTGTTTTCTTCTTCTTGCAATATGTAGGGACTTTAACACCTTTCTGACTCCTGTGAAATACTAGCTAATAACAGGGACTGGTTCTTGCCATGCGCAGGGAGATAAGCCTTTCATAATATTTATCCAGAACCAAATATACTACTACACATTTTCCATTTCTTTCTGGACCCACTGAACCAGAGATTAAGGGCTCAGTATACCTAATGTGTGTCATTTTCCCCCCATGTACTATAGTAAGATTGGAGAAATGGAGTAAATAACAGATTGGGCCCTAGGTTGCTAGGTAACATAACATCTATGCATATATCTGTTTCCTGTAGGAATATGATCTAGCACTCTTCTCCCTTATGACCCTGTGAAAATACTCACCCAAGAATAGTTTGGACACTTTGTATACGATTTTCAGAAGGCGTATTTGTATTGTTAAACCCAAAGGTATTCTGTATAGTACTCAGCTCTAAGTGTTTAATTACACTTTCCTCTCTCTATTTTTTTTACATGCTAGTGTGTGGATGCATTTGCTTTATCTCATATGCATAGCATTACATAGTAGTGCAGTAAAATAAAATTTTAAAAATTAAGAAAATGCAAGAAACTAATTATACACAAATTTAGATTTGAATTTGAAATCCTTATCTTTCAGTGCAAATGATAGCAAAATGATCTATAAAACACCACTCATCAATGCAAACATAGGAAGGCTGGAGGAAAGACAGACATTCCTTATTATTAGTGAGTTACTGAAGTGTAAAATATACAATCCAATCAAAATTAAGCTGGAGATAATTTATTATAGAGTAAGAAGGTAGGCAGAAAACAAGCAGAGATTAATCAGCTGAGTTGGAGGAATATTTACTTCCCCAAGGATGCTAGTGAAAACCTAAATATAGATATCATACTACGTGGTGACTCTGAAGTAAAGAAATGTGCAAATTATTTTAATGAAATGATTTACCTATCTAAAGCATCATTATATTTTCATTTTCCTGTGATGATAACTATTCTGTCAGGTAGATTTCAAAAAGACCGTATGCCATGATCAGTAGCAAGGTTAGTTAGCATCATACAGGCCACAGACCAGGAATTTGCTATGCTCTCTCTTTTAGCTCCAGTTCTGTCTAGCTGAGCACACTCAACTTAACCTTGGCAAGAGGGACATAGAGAGAATGCAAAATCCCAACATGAATTATAGGGTTAGGACTTCTGACATCTACCACTGCACATATCATCCACAAATCCCAGCCCGAGGCAGTTCCAGAAGTCTTGAAAAAAAGGTTTGCATTCTGGAAGAAGAAATAGGACAGCTATGCATGTAACTCTCATGGCTGTAAATATATTTCTTGTGTTTATCTGTGAAGATATATGTATCGATCAAAAATATGCCTGCCTACAATCCTTTCAGAATTATTAATGATAAGAGAGAGGTGATGTAGAGGAAGGAAGGAAGGAAGGAAGGAAGGAAGGAAGGAAGGAATTAATTTTGTTTCCAGATTTTATGAATATTTATACTTTTCACTCCTTCCTTGAGATTGGATAGGAATAATCAAATATTCTTTTCTCTTAGGTTCCACAATGACTAATTTTATTTTACATTTCTCCTTTTTGTTCTATCTTCCTCAAAACCAGAAACCTAGCTTGCAGCCTTGACCACTGACCTTAGTAGGGAAAAAAAGAAAAGAAAGCACTGGAAGGTGAAAGGAGATTTATCACTTCTCACAAATAAAAATTCTGATCTCATTAGCAGAATTTACCTTTCTTTCCATTTCTCATTTTCTTTCCCTGTTTCCTCAGATTGTTCTCCTTGGCCTGAAGACTGTAACTGCAAAGAAAATCAAAGTGCAAATAAGCCCTCTCCAACAAAGTTTATGTCCTTTGTTACCACAGCTCAATCCCTTTAGTACCTGTGTGTGAAGACTACATAGCAGCGCCACCTCAAAAAATTCTCTGCTAAGTGTTTGTCTTCTTTTCCATATAGAATTTCTAATGAATGCTCTTTCCTGAAGTCCATCTATCCATTTGCTCTTCAGTTTATGAGAGAGATAGGAGAACTATTAGTGGCCATAGTGTGAACAGGAGGATGAATGAGACTCCCTGAGAGAACTTCACTCTTCTGTGGGGTTCTACAACTGTGTTTGTGAAATATCTTAAGTTTTTTGTTCAAGTATTTAAAAAATACAATGTTTTCTATTATTAAAAGTTAGCTAGATTTCATAAGTTTTCTCTTTTTTTCCCCTGAACACCCCACAGTTATATATTTCAGATAAACCATTAAGTTATTAGAAAAGCAGTCAGAAAAAAAAACCCACTTGTATTTTAATATGATGAGGAGCAACTAATCTGCAGCAATTTACCTGTCATTTATTTTGAAAGACAGCAGTTTGGCCCATTCGAGTCAAAACTTAGTTTTTTTACATCAGGCTACTTATTTGTTAACATCTTAATTCTTCAAATAGTATGAATATCCTTCTTTAAGAAGGGTTGTGCAGTACTTCAAAAGTACCTTGGAAAGAATGCAGAATGTATCAAGATTTACACTTTTACACTTGCATACATTTAAAAAATCTATCTTGGTTATTCCTCACCAGCCTTAAAAATAACAGCCTCAGGAGAGTTATATAATAACACTTAATTTTTATAGTGGTAGATAAACAACAACAACAAAAAAACTCCAAACCAAACCAAAAGAGCAGACAGAAGTAACCTCGCAATAGATATTCAAGTAATCCTCCACATAGTGACATTTTAAGAAATGAATAATCCTGGATAATTTAAAATTACTTACTTTTGTGTATTTCTGAAACCAAAGCTGACAACATATTTATTTTTTAAAAACAACTCTTTTAAAGTCTGAACTGCTTTCCTTTCTTCTAAACAGAACACACATCATAAAAAAATCAAAACATTTACATCACACACAGCAACAGTCAGATTTGAAATCTAAAGTGCAATTCATATTCAAGGTTAGTTTGAGACTGAATGTTGGAAATAATTCCAAATATAAACCTAGCAAATATGTTTAACAATAATTGCAGCCCATGTTTTCTCTAGAAATGTTCTGCGCGTATTGCTCAGTAGGAAACATAACATTTTTTTTCCATTTGATAAAAGCATATCTCATAAACAATCTTTTCTGTTGTATGTATCATGGATTTTGACATAAATCAGAGAAAATGGAAGCCAAATTTAGAGCATATGAGCAAAATGAATAGATATTTATGAAGTCTAGGCATATAGCTCTTCTTTTTTTTCTATTCCAAGAGAAAAAAAAAAGATCAACTATTCATTTTAATCTTAAATAAGGCTAAATATTTGTCAGTTGGTAGCTGACTTCCATTTTGGGTATTTGTTTCTACCACAAATGAAATAATATCATTTGAAGATCTTGAAAGCATCACTTGAAAGGAGAATTTTCAAGCTGGAGGGAAGATGAGTAAATTTCTTTACTTATTTGCAGGTATTTAGTTATTGAGGTTTACTTTTAATAAGATTTCTCATTTTATATATTCTAAAAATATCAATCAGAATTATTTTTCAAAAAATTACTTTAATAGTTAGTCTAAATCATAAAAATATAATGTAGTTTTGTAAGAGGTAGATGAACATACCTCCAGTATTTTTTATAGCGCGTATCAAGCCATTAGAAGGGAAAAATCAGGTTTCTTCCACTTTTCACTACCCTTTGAGATTAATACTGTATCTCTTTGCCTTTGCAGCCTCATTCTAATTTGGGATGTAGGTTGGAAGAAAAATTTATGATAATAAGGTGTATCATTAATATTAGACAGATAAGGTGTATCATTAATATTAGACAGACACACACTAGGATTGAAGGAAAATATAAAAAAGAAAAATGCTCCTTCCTAACTTATATTGCTAAATCAAAAAACATACATTCCTCTCATTTACAACTTTGGAATTAGTTTGCATAGAACGGCAACTGGCTTATTAAAAGCATGTATGTTGAATGTTTTGCTGCCCTCACCAGGACACCATATAATTTTGCATTTTATTTGACAAACTCCTAGTTAGATGGACTGATGGACATATTCCCTGCAACAAATCACCTATAATGAAAGTGCTATAACGAAGCAGTGATTAATGCCACATAATATATGTACAACTGCTAGCAGCTCAAAATGTTTTAACAGAAATTAGGAGAGTTCCAGTTGATGAAAAACCTACAAAAACTATGGAGGTAAAGTAAACTTCCTGAGTAAAGCACATATTTTAAAATCTATTGATGCAGACTCAGAAAAGTAGTGGTCATTCATTCATTGACTAAAACAATAATTACAATATCAAGCCTTCTTGGTGCAAATACTTTTTTTTGCAGAAGAGATGGGATGCAAAACTCACTGTTTAACCCTCAATGTTTACACCTCTGATCTTTCTCTAAATGGAATAGAAAAAAACATCAGCTTGTTAGCAAAAAAATATTCAGTTGGTGGCAGAAGCACGTCTCTAATCAAAGCAGAAGAAAAAGTTCATTGTCATTAAGACAGTACATCAGAGAATTTATAACTGCAGTCACTATAACATTCCCTGTGGCAATTAATTATATAGACACTGGTACATAAAATGATCTTTGTGGTTGATTTTTACCTGTGTCCTTTTTTCAAGTTCACATATTTTGAAAGTTTCGGTGACTGGGATTCTACTGCTTCTGTTTTAAGATGGCTAATGAATCTGCTTGGTATTCCTTGGCCACTGAATTACTTCATATTCAACATGATAGAAAATTTGTCATTAAGGCAGGTAGAAATTATTATTATTTTTAGACTTATTCACAAAAAATCACTACAACACAGATTCTTTCTAAAATTATATTATCTAATTTATGAAGGTTAAAAGGCAACAGTCTTAAAAATGCACTGTTTTAGCAATAATTTCTTTAACCTCAGTTTTTAACAGAAAAGAGATAAAAGCAAATACATTTCTCTAGGCAGATCACTGGTCAATAAGGGACAACATGAAGTTCAACAGTGAACAATAAACATTCTCTCTCCTTGCCTTTTTTTTGACCCACTGAAATAAAACCCTTGCATGAGAACTGACAGATTATCTAGCAAATTCTCTAGTCTGAGAAACTGGGAAAAAGCCTTCAAGGTGCACCAGGGATCATATTTGCCTCATGGTAGACAGAACATAAATTAAAAGTTCTAATACCAGATGGATCAGCTTCAAAATTTTTATCATATTTAGTCCCTATGGTGTTGCTAAAACTAGAATAAAAAGACCTCACAATAATTTTGCTGTAACTGCATAGCATGCAAAAACAAACAAACAAAACATGAAGATTAAATCCTTAGATATCTCTGAACACCTAATTGTTTAAAGATATATTTTCTATCCAAATCTTTTTCCAAAAAACTTCTAAAGCTGAAATTCTAACTTTAGTGTTGCTCTTTCCAGACTTAACGCTACACTAATATTTTACCATCTAAGAAATCTATTTCAAATCTAAGACAACAAAAAGAGTCAATGTATTTGAAGGTGCTGCAAAGAGACTCTGGAATGGAGGGCCCTAGGTCTTGCCAGTCTGTGTCTTGTTCTGACTCTTAAAAACATACAAGGTTTGTATACACTAACATTGGGCATGATGCCTGAACAGAATAAAGGCAGTAAAAGTTATCACACAAGAGCTCTAAACCAGCCTAAACTGTTCCTTTGCTTTCATATTTCTACCCAGTGTTGAGGGGCATCCAGAAGAAAGAGCAATAGATGATGTGTGAAGATCACTGCTTAATCCCTGAAGGGAGAGGTTAGAATTCTTTCTTTATTTTCCTTCACCATTCTAATTTTCATTAGGACTGTGCAAAAAATTATGAGGAATGAGTTGTGGTTTTCTTTTTTTGTCTCTACTGGTCTGTCTTTTGTTCTCTGTGGGGAAGGTGAACGAACATTTATTAGCCTTGTCCCCAGGCTGAGCTGTGGTTTCTACAGGGTTTCCAAAGTCTGACATGTAAAAAAGTACTAGAAAAAACAGAACTTTTTTTCTTTCTTTGTCCCCTCCCTGCCTTGAGGTTTAGCTTGCCAGCAATGCTGCAGCAAGGGAGAACTCTCAATGTAACATGGGTACTTATGGATACCTGCTTGTTACCACTGTCCTGAACTTCTCTTATTGATCATATAGACATGAAAAAAAATGTTCCTTTTCAGTTACTGTTGGTAAACATCCCTGAAATGTTTCTTATGGTTCATAAATAAACTATTGAGCTCTCATGATCCTGTTACGCAACATAAGAATTGGATCTTTCTAGGTAGGGAGTAGAAAAAAAGTCGTATGGGCTAGGTCTTTATACATAAATCTTAGGACACTGATGCAGGCAGTAGGTGACCCAGTGGGGTGTTCTACACTCTAGAGAAAACAATGTAAACCAGCATGAATCTGTCTCATTCAAGAGTTCACAGGCCCACAATGAACATATATTATATATTGCACAATGCCAAATGTGAGTTCTTTTCACTGTCCCAGAATGGTTTGGATAGTCTATTGTGAAATGGAGATGAGTTTAAAAACATGAAAGCTTCTTTGACAGCATGAAATGAATACCAGCACTCCTACTTCCAGTCTACTGATACGTACTCAGATGTCTTTATTCTTCATATCCCAAGGACTATACCTGGAAGTTAGGAAAATGTGAAATCCTGTGGCACATGAGAATGCTTTTTTTCTGATTGCAGTTTTGGATATAGCACCTTTATATTTCTCAAACCTGTGTTCTTGTTTAGAATATTTTTTGTGCATTGACTTAATTTTTACTTTTTCATTTTTTGTCTTCTTTTTAATAATAAAGTACTGCCTTGAAACCAAATCTTGTCAAACAATTCGGCATTTTATTAGTTTTATAGGAAACTGTATTTTCTCTGAAGGTAAATTATTGTTTGGGGGCAAATGTAAGAATGAGAGGAAAGATAGAGGAGAATGAGATAAAATGATAGCAAATGCAATAGAAAATATAATACAATGTAATAAAATATAAATGAAAGTTTTTACTTGTGGAAGAACCTGCACAAATGATCAAAGGAACATCATGTCCTCATCAGTGTGTTTCCAGCACTCTAGACACCAAGACATTTCTGATGATCTTCCCACTCAAGCACATTAGTTAGTGTCCCTATTATCTGCTGCTAATCTTTTGTGCCTAAACAAGTGTTAGGATTTAATTGTCTCATTGTGGGCCATTTAATACATCCTCCTTCTCAGTGAGGTTGGAAGTTTGGATACAATTGCCATGGAGGCCATGTTTTCTCTGAAACCATTGGACAATGGAAAGCAGCAAGAGCTGCAAGATCTTGTTCACTTGTGTATGGGGCACACTTGGCACTGTCCCACTCACACAAACGTATGTCACCAAAGGTATCAGACCCTGGAAAAGGCTATCTTTAGATCTTTAGCTATTTTCAGATACCCTTAGTTCTTGCTTAATATATAGAGAGACATTTCTGTGGTTAAGGCAATTCTTTGCCAAGACTACTTTTTGCTTTATTACTTTCTTATCCTATGAGAAATTAAACCAGAATGATACTACGCCCAAAGTCTAGATGATAATGAGAGGTGCATGTATAAAGAGCTAATAAATAGACAGTGCAGATGGTGAATTCAGGTCCATATTCCAAACTGTGACTCAGATGAAAGGGATTAGATTGCATTCTGTGTCCCTAGACATGGAAAGAGCAACTGAAATGTTGATAAAGAATTGGATCGAGTTATTTGTTTCCGCTGATTATGGACAATATAAATATGCTTTTAAAGATATTGCTACGTGGACCTGTAAGGGCTTATGAAGTATATAAAGGAAGTCTATGAAAAGTAAGTAAGAAAAACAATCCACTAATTCAACTGTCAGTTGGTTTAACTTTTATATAAAGGGTCCAGTTGAAATTCTGTCAGAATCTGTAGACTGAAGGAGACTGAAGGCCACTGTTGTGAAGGAGCATAGATGTTACAATTGTTGACATTAGTTAGGAGAAATGAATGCAAAGTAAAGGAAAAGAAATGTTTTTAGTCAATATGGAAATTATAAAAGTCTTTTGGAGTCAAACACAATTACCATCAATTAAGATGCTTTATTACACCTTCTGTAAACTAGAGGATCTAAGAAAAAATTTTTGACTTTCCAATCACCTTACGTGATGATACTGCTTTTACCTCAAAATATCCAGCAGTTATTAACAGCTTAATCAAGCAGCATAATCCAAGGCTAGCAGATATTCACATTTTACAGTTCTCAAAGACTAACACTGAGTTGTTTTTACCATAGCCAATGATGTCCATTAAATTGAAATCCTAACAACCTGCACTTAAAGTACTGAAACCACAAATAGCATTGGTACCTACTTTTCTGCATCAAAAGGAAAGCACAGTTCTTCAAAAGCAAGATACCAGTGATTTTTACCCAGTGCTTTAGTAAAACATAGACAGTGAGATTGAGAAATCTGCATCCTATTAAAAACAATGAGAATTGGGTGCCTAAACTCCACTGTGGATTTATGCTGAGAATGTCAATCTTCACAGAAATGCATTGTTTTAATGAGGTAAAAAGCTTCATAGAAAGCACTTAATAGGAGTTAACCTAGAACAAGAGAATATTACGTTAACAAAGAATGACAGTATCTTTAGTGCTGGCCCCAAAGGTCAATTCTTATCTCCTCCTGAATGGAAGTCTGTAGTAATAGGTTCTCTAACAGCTTCTTCTAAAGATCACTAAAGATAATTTTTTCAATCTGTTCAGGAACTGAGGTTTTCTTACTGAGTACACTGTACTTGTAGCTCACTCTCTTTTAAATTAAGTCTTTACTGAGCCACATGTAAGAAAATTTGCTGTGACTCAGAATGCATAGGAGGATATATTCTCAGTAGCTCTGCCAGCCAAAGCTGTGAGAGCATCCCAGAAGGAAAAATATAACCACTTTGGTAGCAGTTGATGTTCATATTGAGGATGTAAAATATTCTCTGCAAAAGTGACCAAAAATGCACAGCCAATGAATAATTAAAAACTGAAATAGAAATATTCCCCACACAATGAACAAAAATTTGAAATATACATTTAAACTACATTCTGAAATCAGCACATCCTGGAACAGTAGTGACAAACACTGGCACTGAAATGTACCAGTGAACACAGTACAAATTCTGAGCTGCAGTAAGTTTTCTCAGCAATGGCTCCATGATGTTGGGAAAGAGAATGCCATACAGTGGTATACCAAGGAAGCAGAGACATTTACAGGAAAAGAGATATTTACAAATCTTCAGGTAGGCACTGTGTCATTTAAATGCATAAAAATATTGATTCTTCAGTCAGTATGTAGTAATCCTGTAAATTCCTTGTGGATGCAAAAAAATGATGTACACTCAACAAGACCATGTTGGCTGGTTTGATTCTCTGCCTTGTTCCTTTAGCTTGTGCAAAAATGTAAACAACATGTAATATCAGCAAATAAAACACAGCCCTCTCAAACAGCTGCAGCTTACAAATACTACAACTAGAACCTCCCTTAAAGGAGTCCTCTTTATCTTTTCTAATCTGCTAATGTAAAATGCAAAAAAATCATCAGATTCTTACATGAAGTGAATTGTGGACAGTAATACCTTGGCTGTACCCGACTGTCAGAAAGCAGCAGAATAACTTTGTAGACTTAATATGCTGAGATTTATTTTCTAAGTGGAGGCATACCTTTTACAGCGCAAGATGACAAGGTATTCAGTCTATTGCTGCATGTGTCTCTCATTCTGAAGTAATTTGTCACTTGTTCTGTGCACTAAAAACACGTGGTTCTCTTATTGCTAATGGTGTAACATTAAATAATATGAGTAGCTATCAAAAATGAAAATAAGTAATTATAAAAGTCCGTCTTATAAAAATCTGCCCTGTCACAGGAGAGAGAAGATGACAGAGGGAGAAAAAAAAGAGAAAAAAAAATCTCTGCAGCTTTGATGTGGTTAGCATTGATACACTAGATTGAGGAAGGCTTCCAGAATTTTAGAAATTAACTGAAGGTTAATACAAGGGAAAGATACTTCTACTAATGGTATTTTGCTGTTAATGGCATTTCACTTCTAACTGAATTTTTCAAAATAATGTCCTTCACTATTGTACCAGTAAAATAATTAAGATTTTGCATTTTATTTTTAACATGAAAAAGAAGCAAAGCATTTAGTAAAATGCCTTGCAGAAATTGTGCCTGTATGTTCAGTTTAATACCCAGACAATTTTGTCAAGCAGCAGTTTAATTTGTGTAAGTATCTATGCCATTGAAAGAGACCTGAACTGAGTGTTTAATGGTGCTACCATGACCACACAGCTCAAATATAAACCACATGCTACCAACAAACAATATCTTTGACAAAAATAATGATACTAGATACTAAATGATACCTATATATAAATGTCGTGACAAGAAGTTAATAGACTACTTAGGGCAAGGCAATCTTTAGTGAGAATCCAGACTCTCCAGAAAATGTCATAGTGACTTTAAAACAGTCTTGTATATTGATTTGTTGCACAAAAAGTAACGATAAAAGCTCTACAGATTATTGTTTAAGCCAAAAGAAACTTAAGTAAATTTAAAGTGTCAAATAAGTATATTTTGTTCTTAACTTTGCAAGAAATAATGGCAGAGTGGATAAAGCTCCATTGTGTCTAGATTCCTACAAAAGAAACACACAACAGGTACCATGGCCTGCATTTTAATGCCTAGTGTCTTTGAAGTAATCCTTGTGAAGCGATCTCATTAATTAGACGTTACAGACACTGCTGCCATTTTTATGGATAAATTTCCAGAGGGAAGTTTTAATAAAGCCACTGGAAGGAAACAGAATCAGCATTGTAGAATCCCAGAAGGTAAGGGGTTAATGTGTATTCTCAAACACCCATAGCTGGATGGCTGTGGAGCCAGCCAAGGATTGTTCGTAATAACAGGCAAGAATTACTGGACATGGGGCCTGGCAGAGGTAGGGCAGCATTTTTCCTGGACAAATGACCTTGTTCTAGTTCCTGAAGATAAGCACAACACAGTACTGTGTAAGCATGGGAATGAGGCCAAGAAGTGGGCATGGACTGTAGGGGGGGATCAAGATCACCAAAGGCCCCTGAAGTCCTCCAACCCGTTTCCAGAAAGGTCTGAAAGAACAGACTGTGCATTTTAACTAATTGGCATAGAAAGTGAGAAACCTATCTTCGAGATGGGGAAAAATTATGTGTAGAAAGGTACCCCCACCAAGCCACTTTTGTTGTTCCTTTTGACCACGAGCGTCAATGAATCTTAAATACTTCCTTCCCCTTAAGGGTGGGACATCACAAACCTCTGGAGTATAATTCTATTGGATAAAGGTTTTCTTAAAGGACTTTGAGTATTTATAGTGACTATAGGGGGAAGCTAGGGGTTTTAACAGCTTGGCAGTTCAATTATGTTGAAACCAAGATTTGTTGTCATTACAAAGGCCTCTGGTAAAACCAAGAGATGTGCTGAGCCACAGCTGTGGCAGGTATGTTTGCCAGAACCTGAGAGTAGAACACACAGCATGAAGCACAAGTAAAGTGAACCTGACATTGCTAATATTGCTAGAATGCATTTCAAAAGTGAAAACAGTTACAGCTGGATAGATACATGGATATGCATAAACACACACACATACTTCACAGGCTGGTGGAAACAAAGATATGTGTTTCATTCCTATTTCAGTATCACTGGTCTGTTCCTGATGAGTTAATGTTTGTTGTCAATATGTCTTACTAGAAAAAATAAATAGCAAGCCAATGCACCATGAGGAAGCAGTCTGTGACTTCAAAGTAAAAGAGGTCAGTCAATACATTTTACCAAGGTCTTTGTGTCATTTTCAAAGAATGTAATAGTTGTTTAGGTTGTTTTGATCAATATGTTTGACACACCGAGCATTTCAAAACATATCAACAATCTACAAGTCTCCAAAAGGACCTCTGGTTTTTTTCTTTTACATAAGCCTCTTATGTCCTTCCTAAATGTGACAAAGGATTTCAGTATTTCTATAGCAAGAGTTGTCTTGCTTTCACAAAGTCCTTTGAGAATTCCATATTCAGCAGTCTAATAATTCTGTGCTCAAGTCCGTGAGGGCTGTTATTTATTAGATATATATTGCTCATAGGTGTGAGTAGTACTTTCCATAAACATGGATCCTACAGCAAAGAAGTTATTTACTAAATGGGTTCAAATGTAGCAGGAGAAAAAGGAAGAAAAAAGTGTAAGAATAATCCCTCATGTAAATTTAAGCTAGTGATGTTTTTAAAATAATTTTTCTTCATATATTTTTTTTCATTTTTCTGCAAACTGAGAGGAATGTATACTCACACAGACATTCTTGTAAGTTCTTTCTTCCTGTCCTTTTTAAACTCTGAAATGTTTGTGCTAATCACACAATATTATTAGGATATTTCAAGAGTATGTCCATATATGTGTATGTATATGTAAACATATATACATGCACACAAATACAGTACATATACATTAATAAGTCAAACAAATAACATATAATTTCAATGCCAATGCAGGTTTCCTAGTTTTTCCTGACATTTGAAAGACTATGATTTTCTCTTAAAACCTGTGTCAGCAACATTGCCACACAAGTCAAAAGATATCTTTCATATACTAGAACATCTAAAAGGGTACTAAATGATTTCTTCCCTTAATCTCTGTTGAACATAATGAGAGCACAAGCAACAAGTTCACATAAAGGTAAACTCATTGTAGACACACGAAGTTATGGCAAGCTGAGTCCCACTCAGATGTCTAATCATAGATATCTAATGTCATTGGATATGCTCAAATTTGTTCCACCTTTGTCTAGTTACCTTTACAGAAAGGGATGGATCTCCTCTGGGTCTTGTGTCATACCTGTCAATCCTAAAAAAGTATCTTGGAAGCTCTATAATATCTCAAGCACTTTAGGATGTGGGTATTTTAAAAACTGAATCCCATCCCTAAAGTATTCATTTTGTAAAGTTGATATCAGTCAAAAAGAAAAGGGATGAGATTCACAGATATCCATGCTTTTTCTAAAGTTTGTTTGTTTCTTCTATGCTTTTAAAATTCTGTCAACCTGCAGGCATCAGAACAAATGTGATTAAAAAAAAATCCCATCTCCCAGAAGTGAGTCTTTTAATCTATCAGAATCACAGTATCACAGAATATTCAGTGCTGGAAGGGACCCACAAGGATTGTAGAGTCCAACTCTTGGCCCTGCACAGGACATCTCCAAGAATCACACCATGTGCCTGTGACCATTGTCCAAGCACTTCTTGAAGTCTGTCAGGCTTGGTGCTGTGACCAGATTCCTGGAGAGCCTGTATCTACCTATTATATGTAGACAGAATGAGATAAGCTGTGTTCTAAAGGTGGCTATTTCTGTTGTCTATACAGAGAGCTAAAGGTAACTAGCTCAGACTTAAATAGGTAATTCTATACTTCTAGATTTATGGCAGACTAAATTTTTTCTTTACTTGCTTTCTTCTTTTCCTAAAGAAAAATTGCACTCTATGGATGCATAACTATCAAGGGTACCTAGGTTCTCTTCACTGATGAATAGGAGTTGTCAGCTCCAAAGGACTAAAGATATGGAGGCATGGTTTAGATTATCCAGAACTTGCAAAATTTCTTTCTCATATTATTTCTGCAGAGAAAAAATCAGGCTGAAATTAAATTTATAAAAAATGAAAAACCCCTGTGATTTTAATGAATATACCAAGATTTGATTACCTTTCAATAGCTTCTTCAGTCACATCTCCATAATATTGAAACATGAGACTTGCTTGTGAAGCACACTACAGAATTTTCCATTTTCTTATCTTACATTCAGTCCTACTCAGTTGTTTTTGTTTTTTTTAATGAAGTGGAAAGCACATACATCTTCTAGCCAGAAGTTAGTAAAGCTGCAGAGTTGATTATAATTTTCATTGTTTTTCTTCATTGATAATTACAGTGGTAATGTGTTCAACTCTTCTACTCTGCTAAGTCAGAAATATTTCTGCAGTAATAATAAAAAGGAAAAGATAGAAACTCTGATGCAGGTAAAAGTAAACTCTTGCTGCAGAAATTTCCCTTAAAAATCTTATGGACCAAAATAAAATTTAGAAAAAGGATGTTTGATCATGTGCAAAGAAAATAAGGTAAATCTGGGGAAATTTATAAGAATTTATTTAAATCAAGTATCTCCAGTAGGACATGAGAAAAATAAAAGCCATAAAAGACTGGAAAGAGGACAGTGATGGACATAAAAAACATCATAAGAGATAATTCTTAGAGTTTATCTCACTCTATACACTGATCAGCCATGAAGAGGAAGGAGAATGATTTACTTCATAAATCAATGAAAAATCATTCAAGTTCTCTGTTACAAATGGATTTTTCTGGACCCTTTCTCATCATGACCAGAAGATTAAGTAAGTATATAGTAGTTTTCTAATTTTTTTTTCTTTTCTTTTTAAAATACCCCACAATTGACTGAAACCTTTTTAATATGTGCAATAGTAACAGCTCACATACTAGTAAGAGAGGTGTTCTCCCATTGGGGTTTAGTTGAAAAACTGTGATTGAGTCAGAAAAGTGCTTTACAGGATCTTCTTTTTTTCTTTTAATGAAAAAGTTGTCAGATAGCATTAGGAATAAAACAAAAGTGTCAGTCTTCAGGACAGATAGAAAGAATGAAAAGAACCATCAAGTATAAGAGGAAAATTCTGTTAAATGGAATAGACCAAAAGAGCCACAATCTATTATTTCTTGTACCAATGAGAGTTCCACATCATAGCACAACAAATCACATACCTTTCAAAGTAACAATGATAGGTAAATGAAAATTGTAGGATGTTTGCTGTGGGGAAACTTTCATGTGCCTGAAGGTGTTACAATGCTTTCTTCATTAAAAGATTGTAGTAATATCTGTGCAATGACTTCTTCATCAAAAGATCGTAGTAATACGTACAGCAAGTGCATTGATCTGAAAAAAAATTTAAAAATGAAAATACTAAACCAAACTATACTTTGTGTGTATACACATACACACACACACACACACACACACATATATAATAGCTGTTTTAAACTATAAGTATGTAAAAAAAATAGCCTCTTTTTTTCCATTTTCCCATGTCTATTTAATTTTACGTTTTTTTTAACCAAAACAGATAAATAAACTATGTTGCATAATCTAATATAAGCAGCCTAAAGGTAAAAGTCATGCAATTCCACAAAAGACCAGTCTTTTATTTTCTGTACCTATCTGCTTTATTTGTCAGTGAATAGTGACAAATATCACAACTAGTTTAAAATAGAGTTGATATTGTAAGAAAAGAGATACATTCTTTTTGATGAGAGGTAATTATAAGCTATGTTAATAGCTGAAATGAAAGCTGTCTGCTATTTCATGCATATAAATCTGCAATGAAACAATCCTTTAAACTTATCAGTCTGAATAAAATATCTGCTTAATGCATAAACAACAGTATTTGTTTTTTGTAATAAAATTGTAGCTCTTCATGCTAGTATATAATGCCAAAGTAAAACCATTTTCTTTGTTGAGATTCCATTTTGCTTAAATGAGAAAATCACAGAGTGGATTCTTTGTCTTTCTTAGACCTCCCTTTCAATGAACAACCACAATAATTCTGAAACAAAGAGATGCAGATTTGATCAGGCCCTTGATTGCTGTTGATGAATACTGTAAATAGTTGTGAGACAATGTAAAATGAGGATATGACTGATACAGTAAATAAACAAGAGACAAGACACCACAGATACATAGTTTAGTCAGGAAAATAGTAACCAATCAAACAGAAGCCAGTTCAACCTGAATTCATCCATAAGAAATATATTCAAATATAGTCAACAAGACACTAATAATGTTGAAATTTTGAAGTCAAAACTAACAAGAAAAATCTGAACACAAACGGGTATTGAGCACTCTGCAAACTACAAGAGTTTTAAAGACTGGAGGCTTGTGTCTTACATCTCTCACTAGGCCTGAGGTTATGAGAAGCAGCTGCTTAAAGCATCTCTCTCCCATATTACTCTGTTTGATTTAAGCTAGAAATAAATCCATGTATCTTGTATAGCTGAAATTATATTAGATCTTACTTATCATTATTGGCTTCTTACAAATTTTGTTTTAAAGTCTGAGATTAATTATATTATACTTTGACTCAAGCTTTGGATCATGCAAGTTAGACATTGTACTTCCTAAAAAATAACCCCAAATCCAAACAATTCATGTCAGATAATTTTAGATAGCTAAAAAAGGGAAAGAAAAAAAATGAGTTATTCTAGAGGTGATTTTAGGATGTTTTTTTTTTCTTTTTGCAAACACTGATTTTGTCTTTTGCTTAACAGGATAACTAGCCTTGACTTAATATTTGAGCACGTGAGATGTGTCACATCTTGTAAGCTGAATGCACCTGGGTTCCCTTGATAGTCCATTAAGTCAGACTATTCCAAAGCATAAGCCAAACAGTCTGTGTGCTCAATGAAGCACTGCCTAGAGCTAGCTGAAAGAAATGTTCGATATTGACGAGTGTCCTTCAGTAGGCACTGAAGAGAATGTGTGCATTTATTATGCCTGGGCTGACATCCATCAGTTTTATACCAGAAAACTGTTAGGATCCTGAGCTCAGAAATATGAAACCCATTTTCTATTTTTCTCCAAAACCTGAGGAAAAGTCAACCTCCCTCGACTCCAGGAAATGTCTTAACCAGTAGACTATAAGGCATTCTGGGAAAAAGGTGTTACTGTCTCCTGTATATGAAACTAGGTTGTTATACAGTCAGGAATGTAGAAGTCGTATAAAATCAATAGACTGCATCACTGACAAATAACTAGACAATATGTTTGGGAGCAAAGAGCTGTATGGTCAATACAACATGTCTCCATATATTTTGAATTAGTCAATCCCTACATAAATAAATAGACAAAGGGAGATTTAGTGTGTTACCTTTAATTAGTCCATTAGTCCATCCATATTTTATGGAATAAACTATAGACCTTTTTTTAAGGGTCGAGGCCAAATACAACAACATGAAAAAAGTAACAAGGATTTGGAAGAGAATATAAACAGCCTTACATAATAAGTGGTGCATGAATCATAAAGTGAATCATAACACTGGGTAGTTCACATTAAGAACAAGTTGATGTTTTTCACGTCTGTATTCTTAAAAAGATACTGTGGTGCCTTTGCTTCCATTCATTTTTCTACACACTTTAATTAGGATCATTTTCCAGCATAGGAAATTATTCCTTTTCACATATATAGAAACTTGTAGAAGCCAAACAATATAAATGTAGATCTTTCTTAAAGCAATATTTGCTTTCTGGAATATGTTATTTCTTCTAGTGCAAAATTCCTTAGCCATATCATTCGTAAGGTGGAGGAATTCATGGCCTTTGTTCAATCTTCAGAGAAATTAACGATTTTTATCAACTCTGGATGTGTCTTAACTGTGGATCATGCATATTCCATTGCAGTCCTGGCCCCTGATCCTCTGGATAGGGAGACCTGTTAGCACCCATCACAGTTCCCACCTGCTTGTATATTTTTGTCCCTTCTAGGTGAATCTAAGGAGGGTATGGGATGATGCACTCTTTGGTCTCACACTAAAAAGAAATCAGGATGCCTCTAGCCTCAATAGCTGAAAATCTGTCCCAGCACCCCCACTTTAGCCTCTATGACTCACTTGTTTCTTCTTCTGCTCCTTTGAACCATTACTGTGGGAAATGGCTTGTCATTGGGCATCCAGAATGTGTTATGGAACACCTCTTTCACTGTGGAAATACATCTATGGCAAAAAACATGGACACATTATGGAGAAGATGCTTCTTTCCTTACCACGATTTTTTTTTCTGAAGCAATTTGGGAGTTTCTGCACAAAAAACCAGAGGAAATATCTTGATATTATGGATATCCTGCCCCATTCCATTTTTTTTTCTTTCTGGATGTCACAACAGAGATGTGTAGGATGAATATATAGTTATTTAGAATTGATTTTGGGGAGTTAAAGAAGTGATACCATAGTAAGCAGCTGTTCGTACTCCAGTAGGCAGAGATAATACAAGACTGCTAAAAGTGAAAATATTTTAACAGCCTCAAATGAGTTTCCAGAAGTTATGTTTCACCTTGCTGGTGTTTGAAGAGAGGCAGGAAAAGATATTTCATTTCCTTCCTCTTTATCATAGGAGTAATTTATGACACTTTGCAGCTTGTTGTGTTTTGCCACTTTTACTCTGCATTCCTATTACTCTGCATTCTTCAATTTTTTTATTCATCTGCCTTTCTGTCTGGGAGTACTTCTGACGTACATCACTGTCACAGCTGCATGAAGATTAACCCTACTGACCTTAGTCAGCTTCTCCATTTTATGTTTTGGTAAACCAAGAATCCAAAGTTGGAAAATGTTTAAATTGTTAGAAATTACTTCACTTTATATTGAAGGCTTGTTTAGCTTTCCTGTT
>NW_008658765.1:37481-83213 GCF_000695815.1 Acanthisitta chloris
TTTTTTAAAACCCCCCCCAATAACTGAGTATTCTAACCATCAGTACCTTTTCTTTATGCTACACATTCTAGAGTGAACTGGAATTTCACTTCATAGGAGCCACATTTTTTTCTATAGGTTTTCAACAGACTCAGAATATCTATCTTCTGGGATAGCTGGACAGGCTGATGGCTAGTGGTGTATGAAGTGCTAATGAACAGCAAACATAAAAAGGAAATTATAACTGAGTATTCTAACCATCAGTACCTTTTCTTTATGCTACACATTCTAGAGTGAACTGGAATTTCACTTCATAGGAGCCACATTTTTTTCTATAGGTTTTCAACAGACTCAGAATATCTATCTTCTGGGATAGCTGGACAGGCTGATGGCTAGTGGTGTATGAAGTGCTAATGAACAGCAAACATAAAAAGGAAATTGACAGTCAGTGGTAATGGCAAAAAACCTGTTTATGAAATATAGCAAAAAACTATTTATGAAATATAGCAGTGATGTTCTAAGATTTCTTGAAACTACTGACATTCTACTGCTCTATCTGCATTATTATTCCCATTTCATTCTCTTCATTCACATTTTGCCTGAAAATTGCAATGCAATGTGCCTACACAGTTCTCTTTTTCCACCTGTCACAGAAAAGAAATGGTGCTTGAATGAGATGTATTCTTTAGTCAGACAGATCACAGACGAATACACCAGGCAATTGGGGTTTGTGTCCCAAAATACCTCAGGAGGGTAGGACATGAGACAGAGCCATCAAACCTGCTCCATGAGCTTAAGAATGGATATTTGAGAATAAGTCTAGAAAAGACTAAACTTCAACATTCTAAATAAATAGATGGATAGATAGAGAGAGAGACTGATAAAGATGTTTAATAGAGTAACTTAAGGGTCAGACTGTGCATGTTGTATATAGCTGCACTATAAGAGAAAATCCAACAGAATATAGTATAAGATAAAGAACATATGGAAATGTGAATCTACCGGTGACGTAAGAACTAAGCTGCAGCAGCAAGTTTAAAATTGTCACATACCCCACAAGATGTGGTATGGCACTCTGACTTGACATGTGCAAGCCAAGGCAATTGAGTCAGAAAATAAAGCCAGTGACATAAAAGCAGGATTGACACAGCATTTCTACATTATTTCATTATTTCCTTTTTATATTACTTTATAATATTTTAATTTTTATTATTTGCCATTATTTTATTATTATTTTAATATTTCATAGAATAAATCATAGAATCATAGAAACAACCTGGTTGGAAAAGACCTCAAAGATCTTTGAGTCCAACCCTACTGTGATTACTAGACCATGGCACTAAGTGCCACATCCAGTCTCATCTTGAAAACCTCCAGTCTGTTTTATTTTTTATTGGTTTTACCTTTTCCTAGGAAAATTAAGGTAAATTTAAAGCAAATCCTCTGTATAAATCCAGTTACCTTACAGAAATTATTAGATTGCTTAGAGAAATATGCATTTCTCAAAGATGAGTACAGAAACTGACCTTAATGAAGTTATCTCTATCCAAGCAGAGTTATCCTGCCATGTAAAAAGCAAATGGTGAGAGTATAATCATAAGCAAAAGCTGTGGACATTTGTTTAAAAGCACAACCTGAGAAAATAAAGAACCAATGAATTCCTAGGTTCTTAAACAGCCCAATATAACAGGATTTGGAGTCCTACGGTGGTAGTAGGCTGACCCTGACTGAATGCCAGGCACCCACCAAAGCCACTCTATCCCTCCCATCTGCAGCTGGGCAGGGGAGAGAATTATAATGAAAGGCTCCTGGTTTGAGAAAAGGACAGGGAGAGATCACTCACCAGTTACTGTCACAGGCAAGGCAAACTGAACTTGGAAATATTAATTGAATTTATTACCAATCAAAATCAGAGCAGGATAATTAGAATTAAAACAAATCTTCAAAACACATTCCCCCCTGCCCCTCCCTTCTTCCCATGCTCTACCTCCTACCCATCAGCAGCACAGTGAGGTGGGAATGGAGGTTACAGCCAGTTTATCACATTATTTCTGCTGCTCCTAAGGGAGAGGAGTCCTTCTCCTTCTCCAGCGTGGAGTCCCTTCATGAACTTCTCCAGCATGTGTCCCTTTCCACAGGTGCAGTCCTTCAAGAACAGCCTGCTCCATGGTCAGTCCTGCACAGGGTCACAAGTCCTACAAGAAACCTGCTCTAGCATGAGCTACTCTCTCCAGAGGTGTTCAAGTCCTTGCCAGGAGCTTGTTTTAGTGCAGGCTTCCCACAGGGTCACGACCTTCTTTTGGGAATTCACGTGTTCCAGTGTGGGGTCCTCCATGGGCTGCAGATGGATCTCTGTAACGCTATGGACCTCCACGGGCTGCAGGAGAACAGCTGCATAACCATGGTCTTCACCACAGTCTGCAGGGGAATCTCTGCTCTGGCTCCAGTGCCTGCAGCACCTCCTCCCCCTCCTTATTCACTGACCTTGGTGCCTGCATTGTTTTCTTCTCACATATTCTCACTCCTCTCTTCTCTAGATGCAGTAACTTTGTTTGAATTCTTAAAAATGTTATTAGAGAGGTGCTACCACTGTATCTGCTTGGCCTTGGCCAGCAGTGGGTCTGTCTTGGGGCCACTGGCATTGGCTCTGTCAGACATGGGGAAGCTTCTAGCAGCTTCTCACAGCAACCACCCCTGTGGCCCAGCCCCTCCTGCTACCAAAACCTAGTTACACAAACCCAATACAATGGTCTATAGGGAGCCTCCCATACATTGAGAAACACAGCTGTCATTCATCTTTTTAGAATACACAGTAACGCTAATAGTGAAAACAAACACACAAAAAACCCTTCTGTTCAAGGTATTGAAGGGATACACTGTGTTTTTGTGCATCGTCAGAAAATCAAAATCACAGCTGTGCAGGAGGAAAAGAAGGAACTTCTGAAAAAAATAAATGAACCCCCTTGAATCATTAAAAAAAATCTCACAAAAATGCAGGGGTGATTTCATAATAATACTAAAGCAAACTTAAAAGAGGTATCAATCTAGGAGTATATTAGAATGATATTGCAATTTGCTATGTACAGCATACAGTAAAATTGCACATTTGGTCTTAAAGAAAGACAGGACTATTTAATACAAAGAATCAACCTTGTGCAAAGATTCGTGCATCCTGCTATACAAAACAAGATAATTTCATAATATTGTCAATATGCTCTGTATAACAATGAATCTACATATACCTATTTCTATATATGAAAAATCCCAAGGTTCAAGGTCTTGTAAGAGTATTCACTAGTGCAAATATAAGTATTTAATGTATATAATAGATTAAATTGTTTTTCTGAAAAAAGGAATTTATAAAAAGAGTCAGGATTATTTTTGCCACTGAAGTATTAATCTTTATTAAAACTATTTCGATAGCATGGTGATGAAAATCAAGGTCTATTTCATCCACTTTTATTTGTAATATAGAGGGAGAGAGGAACTAGAAGAAACTATTTCTTTCTCTCAGCAGATTTCATGATTAAAAATACTTACTTGGCCTTACAAGGCAAAATGGCTTGTATCTTACAAGTCAAAGCTGTCTTTTAGCTGAAATGTAATGCTTTAAAAAATGGTACAGGTTCCATCTGTGGTTTTGATTTGCTCTCCTAAAAAAAAAATCTGTTGTCACTTCAATTTAGAATGTTGCCTTGCAATTTTATCACAAAATATTCACATACAACAGTCCTCTATGTAAGTTAATTTATGCATACAGATGCTAGTGCATGCACACACACACATACACACACACCCCGAGGCACACATTTTATGCACCTCCTCACATGCACAAGATAGGAGTAAGAATTAATTTTTGCAATTATTTATCCTAAACTGTAGGCTCAAAGTTGTCATATAAGAGATTTTGCATCTTCTTGACTCGTGTCTTTTAAGATCAAAGCATTAACTTTCAATTCAACACTCAGAAATCAACAGGTTAAGGGAAAATTACAGATAATGTTGTGAAAAGTGATTTTTAATCTTGTGTCTTGAAGCTGAACTAATTTTACTGAAACTTCCAATTATAAGAAAAGCATAGCACAAATTCGATGAGTTCAACATGTTGAAGCATTGAGGATGCATTTAGCATACTATAAATTCCAAGTGAATTTGTATTGCTCTGGCATAGCAACTCTTATGCCCTTTTGATGTACTATATGATCTGAAGAACTGACTTGTAGTTCTCCAGAATATTTTACAATTATAACATATCTTGTATTTCAGGCTCACTGTTCAGGCAGTTGTGCAGCATGTGCGTGGATGACACGAACACACATATTTCGTGGTGCTTTCTAGACAAAAATATCAAAGCTTCAACTATGCATTCATGTGACTCAGGTGCAATCACCCATAACCCTTTTCCACCTTGTGGTTTGTGATTGTTTCTGCCCTTCATTTCACCTCTTATGAGAATAGGTTTAAATTTAATCTCTTCATCTTTCATACACTAGATGTTCACTTCTTTTAATTACCATTATGGCAACACAACCATTCTTTTTCTTTTCAGCAGTAATTGGTCTCTGTTACATTATAATTTTTCACTGCCTAAATCCACCTGTTTTATTAGAGTACAGTGAACCAATTTAACATCCTTTCAGTGGAACAGATTTAATAACAAGAAAAAAGCGTCATTGGTCTTGGAAGCCCAAGTTTAAGATTTAGACATAAAAATACTACAGCTGGTCACCTCCCTCACCCACTAAATTAATAAAGCTGCATTTAAACTTAAAAAACTGTATACACGACAGATTGTTGCTATGGTAGTAATGCTGTTCTTTCTCATCAAACCTTTCCCTTGTGTGCTAGGTTGCATTTTGTCTGCAGTTTCTTCTATTTCTTTGTCAGTTCTTGGAGTATGTCATGGTAAAAAAGAATTTTAATCAAGATTTTCCACTGCATGATATAGGGATGTACAGAAATGATATTGTAATCTTATTAACAATTCTATTGACAAATAGAATTTCTACCTTTTCATTCCCAGTCACAACCAACCAATTTTTGTACAGAATAATTCCATCATACATTAAGGCATTTCTCAGTTCCCACTCTGTATCTTTTCCCCCTGAAAACCAAAAAGAAAAAAATATTTTTTTGATAGTTTGCAAATCAATCCCAAACTGGCAACACTGTGAAACCACAAACCATGCCACAAATACAGATGAGAGCTATTGCAGAATGGTATAATCACAGGAATCACCTTCCTGTCTTTTTTCCTTTTTTCTCCTACCATTTGAGAGTACAGAAGCCTCTTCCTAAAGCAATGCTCACATACTGTTTAAGTGTTTCTAAATGTAGGTATATTGTTCAAGCAACTACCCTCACTGTGTGCTTCCTAGACGAATCTTCATGGTGGGTAATCATACAGGTGCCATAGATCACAACTGCCTTGCACAGGTGTGTGCCTTTGAGGCACAAGATTGGATTACAGTCCAACCATAGCAGGACATGATTTTTCCCTTTCTGAGAATTATCACTACGGTCTTTAGTATTTGAAGCCGAGGAATTCAAGAGAAGTAAATTTTATTAAGTGGTTTTGTTTACGTAACAACTACTTTAAATTACTCTGGAGAGTATCTTAAAGATACATTCCCTCAAACTACCATTTTTAAATATATAGGTTATTAATAAGCAACAAAATTATTTAAAAAAATAAATCCATCATAGAAATGCAATGACAATTTTGACAGGTTGACTAACAAACCTGTCTCTCAGGCTATGTGTATGTAACCATTTACAGGTCTTTTTGAAACTCATTAGCCATAAGCCATCATCATCTGAAAAGCCTGGCACTATTAAATACAGGTATGAATATCTCTTTCTTCCAAGTTTCTCTTAAAATAGGTTAAGTATCTTTATGTTGTCAAACAGGACCTTCATGAAGCATCATGTGATGCTCTCTGCTGAAAATACCTAAAATATCGAAATCATTACATTTTGTTAGAATTGCTGCTTCTGAATGTCTTTTTTTTTTTTTTTTTTTTTTTGGCTGATGTTTCTGGATTTGGAATGAACTGATTTTTAAACCTTCTTTATCCAGATTTCCAGATTTCATCTGGAATGATGTTTTTTCTTTCTTTCATACTTGATGGTTTCTTCATGTTTAGTAGACATTAAAGTCAAGGAAATCTGACAAGTGCCAAGAAAATCCAAGAAGAGTCAAGTAAATCTAGCAAGGATCTGCTTCCTTCAATTGTCAGGATTTAAGCCCAGATTCAACCACCTGGGAATACTAATTTATAGTTTTCCTGTAAGTGCAAAGATTAATATTATTTAATACATTATTAACTTATTTAAATAATTGTCTACCTACAGGTCTGGATGTACTACACTATGTAGTTTGAGGACTGCACATCTTTAACCTCTTCTCTAAAGTTAGTTTGGGAAAACCATCCCTCTGTGTATCTGACGAAAATTTTATCCTACTGAAATGGCATGAGGACTAAAATATTTACATACATTTTCACCTAGATTTGTAAACTCTTTCCTAGAGATGCTAGGTTTCTTGTAGCTTTCACATGATTCCCCAACATATTTTACTTAGGACTTTGTTTACTTACTTACTTACTTACCCACAACATTTATTACTTTGGACATTTTACTTAGGACATCTGTAACTTTCCTGCAAGCAAAAAACCCTACCAACCAAGGCTCATGACTATAGTGGAAGACAGTAATTCTTCCCATCTTTTCCTGTTACAAAATGTAGAATATACAGAAAAATCTCCCTTCATTCATAAATTATACTTTTGGTTTGTTTCCATTCATTTTTCATACCAATGCATTTATTTTATTTAAAGCCATTTTATAAGATAGCTGTCTGCTACTTCTAACTTAGGACAAGGAAATGTCAAAAATTCTTTCAGTTCATCATTCTATAACAATGCTAGCACATTTTTTTATGAATTAATTATTACCCTAAAGACACTTTAAGTGGGTACCACTTACACTATTCTCTCTTCTTTACACAGCCTTCTTCCATGCTTGAGTCATACTATATTATTCAGATGACATAAAAAGCCCTTTTTGCCATTTCTCCCTTTTAAATTATTGTTTTTCTACGTAAGTACTTTAAACATTTTAGAATGTTAGCCCTCTTGGGTGTATTCTATTTTTTTTGCATAGAAAATGCAGGATTTTTTGTACCTCTGTCATCGCTATGAAATCATTAGTGTAACCAAGACAGCAGGTTGAATTACCAATTTATAGCTCAGTGAATATCATCTATTATAAAATCAAGGTAACATTTGATCAGACACTGAAGAGATATTATGTTTAAAATAGCATTGCTTTCAGTTTATGCCATTTTAGCAAAACTACTACATTGTCCCCTAGAAACAAAACTAAAACCACTAAAATACATCGCAAAATTTTTGTTGATTTCAGTAACAATAAAAATTGCCAACAACAGTAACTTCCATATGAATGTTTTTTTGGCTTTCTGCTTCCTAGCACTTTGAAACAAACTTTTAAAAGGATTGTTCCTTAAGCATGTTGTTTTTGACATTTTTACTTCTATTCAAACTATTTTTTTGAAAATGCTGAATGCTTCAACATCGTGACAGAATGCATACACATTTACAGAGCCTTTATTAATTCCTCTGGGTAATGACTCACTCCTTCTTATAGTTGATCTGCAAGGATCATCAGGAATATTATAGAAGACTTCTGCCTTTTGATCAGTCATTTAAATATATTAAAAAATAAAATAATTCCTTTAGATTCCTTTTTTTTTGACTAATTTCTGGATAAGAATTGCATGCTTCTTGTTGAAGTAAATACTGAAGTAACTTCTGAATTTCTGAAGCACTTCTATCATACATAATATAACTTAATACGAAGGGCTGATTCAGACACATTTCACATTGCATAACAAAATGTACTCACTTCCCACATAATTCTACACAGTCACTCTTCCCATTGTAAATATTAGACTTTATTATGTGCTTAGTATACTTTAGGATGAGGCTCACAGTCTTCAGTCTTTTATGAGTCTGCTACAGAATTTCATAGTAATTAATTTCTTTTTGTAGTTTTTGAACAGTTTCTCCTTGTTCCAGTAATAGATTGAGATAAATCAAATTTTAGAAAGGGTGTTGAGAAGGGAAATTTTAAGAGGGGATTCCAAGGATCCTCTACTTTAAACTTTCAGTCTATAAACTAGGTACCACATACCCATCTCCTGAAGTAGCAGCCCCATCTCCTTATTGTTTGGTAAATTATGATTAGGAAAGAGCAGATCCCTTCCTCATGGCAACATTCATTATTGTATTATGGAAACAGTAAAATATCCATTCTTTATGAACGTACCTTGGAGTATGAACAAGTAATTTCTGGGTAAATTGCATAAACTGAATTACATCTGCTTTTCACTAGCTGTGAATTGGAAAACTCCAAGCTACTCTGTTTTCCAAATCTCATGTCAGGCATACTTATAAATATTTTCCACTGATGCATTTTAATGGTCTTTGTGGTTCATGATCTGGTTTTTTTGTTGTTGTTTGTTTTTGGGGGGGGTTGTTTGTTTTGGTTTGGTTTTTTTTTACATTCAAAATGTTTGTCATTCATCCAGTTAAATATAAAATCTAAAATAATTTTATCAAGATAACTGAACATTTTTTTTGCTACAGAATAAAGGTGTTATTTGTATATGACTATTGTACCTGAATTATTAATGCCTTTCTTTTTTCTTCTTATCTAATATCTGTACCAACATTACTACCTCACTTTCACTGAACATGTATTAAGAAATTTATAATTTTTGACCTTACTTCTGCTGCCTGCAGATTTTTCCCCACTGATTTTTTTTGCTGTCCTTATCTATAATTTATGTTAAACTACTGAAAAAAGGTTGAATTATAAAATCACAGGAAAAATCCTGTTTGAAGGGGTCTACTGAAAGTAATTGTTTATTTGAACCTCCTGCTCAAAACCCAGCTAACCTTAAGGTTAGATTAGATTACTGTTTTATCTAGTCATATACTGAATACCTCTGAAGATGAACATTCCGCAGTATCTCTAGACAAACCATTCCAGTGCTTAACCTGTCTCATTGTGGCTTTTTGCTTTGCTGCATCCGTGCTTATATATTATCAGAATTTTCCTTTCTACACCTTGTGGTCACTATCCCCTGTTCTTTCACTGTGCACCCCCAAAAGGAGTGCAACACTCTTTTCTGTACCGTTTAGGCAGTACATGTCTGCTATTAAATCACCCCTTTACTATCTGTTCCTCAAGCTGTTCAGCCACCCCTCACATCATGTGCTCTTTAGTGGCTCTTCACTATACTCTCTCCAGTTTGTCAGTATCTTTGAGGCCTCAAACGTGACACAAAACAGAAATGTGTAGGCACACATCTCTTCTCTGCTTTTTTTGGCTTTCTATATATATTTCACAGTTCAGATTCAGACTTCACACATTTAATTCATCTTTCCTTAAAAAGATCTTTGCATGTTTCTCAGTCTTTCTTGTCACCACTTTCACTGGATAAACATACAAGCCTGACCAGTCATATCATGGAATCATAGAATCATGATTTGTGTAGCAAGGGACCTTTAAAGATCATCCCCTTCAACCCTCTCTGCCATGGGCAGGGACAACTTCCACTAGGTCAGTTTGCTCAAAGCCCCATCCAACCTGACCTTGAACTAATCCAATGATGGGGCATCACAGCTTCTCTGGGCAACCTGTGCCAATGTCTCACCACTCTCATTGTAAAACATTTATTCCATATAACCAATCTAAATCTAATCTCTTTCAGTTTAAATCCCCTTGTCCTGTCACTACAGGCCTTGATAAAAAATTCCTTCTCAGTCTTTCTTATAAACCCCCTTCCAGTATTGAAGGACCACAGTGAAGTCTCTCTGGTGCCTTCTTCAGGCTAAACAACCCCAATTCTGTCAACCTTTCTTCCTGGGAGTGGTGCTCCAGTCCTCTGATCATTTTTATGGCCCTCATCTTAACTTGCTCTAAGAGCCCCATGTATTTCTTGCACTGGTGGTGCCTGAACTGGGTGCAGTCCTGTAGGTGGGGTCTCATCAGGCTAGGGTAGAAGAGCAGAATCATCTGCTAGCCACACGTTTTGATGCAGTCCTGGATACAATAGGCCTTCTGGGTTGCAAGAGCACTTTGCCAACTGAAGTCAAATTTTTAATCCACCAGTATCCTGAAATCCTTCTCCTGAAGGTTGCTCTCAGTCCATTCATTACCCAGTTTGTACTAATACTGGTGATAGCCCTGACCCAAGTGCTGGACCTTGCAGTTGGTCTTGTTGAACTTCTTGAGGTTCACTGTATTCCACTCCTCAAGCCTGTCAGTATCCCTCTGGATGGCATCTCTAACCTCAAGCATATTAGCTGTACCACCCATCTTGGTGCTATCTTCAAACTTGGACCTACTGTCTATGACATTAATAAAGATACTGTACAGTGCTGGTCCTAATAGGGACCCCTGAAGACATCACTGTTACTGGTCTTCATCTGGAGTCTGAGCCACTGAGTTTAAGTATTGGACATGGAAATCTAACCAATTCCTTATCCATCAAATAGTCCATCTATCAAACACATAACTATCTCTCCAATTTGACAACAAGGATGTTGTGGGGGACTGTATCAAAGGCTTTACAGAAGTTCAGGTAGGTGATTCCAGCTGTGTTTCTGCTGTCTGGTGTTGCAGTCACTCCATCATAGAAGACCAAGTGAAGAGTGAGCCATAATTTCCCCTGTGTGAAATGATGTTGTCTGTCTCTAATCATATCTCTGCCATCCATATGCCTTGACACAATTTCCAGGTTCAGATTTGTTATCAAAGAGAGGACTGAAATAAACAGGAAAAAAGCATAAACCTGGAAGAACAGTGTCCTCATTGACTAAATGCTTGTATGACAGAATTTAGCAGATTTCACTCCCTCTTTGAATGGGAAGATGCCTCACAACAATTATTATTTTGAAAAAAAAAAGGAGGGGTAGAGAGGAAATATATTTCTCACAGAAGGGCAATCTTTAATGATGACCCTTCATTTCAAATTAAATATGACATGCTGACCAGATGGTTTGAAGCAAAAACTCTTCGGGGGAAAAAAATTGGGGAATTAAGTTCAATCAAAAAAGAGATGTGGGCTCAAGTTTGTAAACTGTTCACTAATTCTTCAAATTCTACTTTCTTAGATCCTGACTTTAACAACAAGGTCTTCCAAACTAGGAATTATGGCAATATGTGAAATAGAAGCTTGGGGTTTTACAATTCTTTTTTTGGAAAGAGTCTGGCATTTTGGTTTTCTTTATAGTTTAACTGGAACATGGTCTAATCTCTCAGTGAGATATGAGGTAACATAAGCAGCAGAACCATCAGTCTTTCCAATTTGTTTTTCTGCAACTGCATTTCAGAAGGCAAATGGCAATCCCATATAAATCTTGAAAGAACCCTTCTCTCCACTTATTTTCATAATGGTGTTCTGTATGTGGTTGTACTTCTGCCTGGCCTGAAATAGGCTGTGAGCAGTAAGTCAGAAAGTCTCTGCTCTCTCCTGGTTTCTGGCTCTGCAGTTATCACAAAACAATTTCACTTATATTTATACCTCAGCCTCAGCCACTGACCTCAGGAAATCTAATAAACCATAAAATCATATTTTAGGAGGTATAAAGAAAACAGTAGCTTTTAGCATCATTGTATGAGTCATCATGCAAGATTTTTATTGCTCCTCCATCCTCATTGATTCTTCTGCCCCTCCTGCTTACAAAGAGAAGTCACCACTACCACAATCCCCTCTTATTGCATATCAGAGGTCCCTGAATGGTGCTAACCTCCTTCAAGGGTGCGTATCTCACCCACTCACCCCTTGAGGGAGAAGTTGAAGTTGCCCAAGCCCCTTGACACAGAGTTGTTGTTCCCCCCCACTCCAGGGTCTCTGAGACTGTCATTCCCAAGTCAGCAGCAGCTCCCTCTGGGCAGGCAGCAGTCACATGACAGTTGGGGGAACCAGCTTCAGCTGTCTCCTATCAGCTCCAATTGGCTGAGGATGCCTCAGTGTCCTGAGTGAGGTTTGTTCTGCCCCTTCCAGGGCTGTTCTGGTGCTAGGGACCACCAGGGACAGGGGACAGTATAAGATAAGTCAACAATCAATATGCATCAAGGTAGAAGAAGAAAAAATATAGGTAAATTTAATGCCATAGTGTCTTAATTTGAAGCTACACAAAGAGTGAACAGCTGAGGTTGGATCTGCTCTAGGACTTGTCAGTTTAAGATTTTTAAGCACCTCTAGCAGAAAGACAGTAATACTGTTATTTTGGAAAGCATTACACACAACGTGTTTTAATCCCTCTTTAGACCTGTCAAAAGCTTGTCACTTTTTTCTATTAATAAATTTCAGGTATAACATCTTCCTCTTGTACAATGCCTAGGCATGGCATCAATGCCACCAGGGTGGGTTATATCCCTATACTTAAAGTGCACTATTTATTTCAGCATGTGGAACAGTACGAAAGCTTGAGGCTTGCTTTCTGCTTAATTTTGCGGAGCAAAGCAGGGAAAACATTTGGAACAAGGAGGATAGTGTTTTAATTTTTGAAACACTCACCCTGAGTTTCTCTACATGGGGGGAGTACATAGTTTGCCAGTTTCTCGTCAAACCACAGAGTTATTTTCCTTTAGTTCTGATTTAAGAAATCACAGGCCTATAGGGTTGCATGCTGAAACAGAATTTTCAGAAAACATCATTTGTAGCAAATGACATTGTTAGTCTACGTTCATTAGCATAATATTCATTTGTAGCAAATGACATCGTTAGTCTACGTTCATTAGCATAATATTTGACAATTAAATAATTGCTTTTATGTAGAGGTTCTAAGTAATGTTATTGGCTCAATTTTGTCAAAACATCCTTGTTAAGAGCATTGTAGAAAACATAGTAAATCACTTTTCTAAAATCCATGTTTTAATGACATCAGAAAATGAGCTTTGAATGTAGCAGTTGAGGCTTCAGAGCTGCAATTTGTATTAATACTAATAGCTCTAGTGCAGGTAGAAAGGCACCAACAGAACATTAATTATTCAAAAGTGTTATTACATTTTTGAGAGGAAAGAAGACTTTGCTCTAGTGTTTCTTATATGCTTTGTTTCTGGATCTTAAACTATTCAGTGTACTTGCTTATTGACCTTTTATTTTTGTTTAATTGTATTTCTTTGTATGGAAAAAGGAATATTTCAAGATGGACATCATATGGCTGAATTCTTAGCAGTTATAGAACATTTCATCATATACCTATTTATCCTTGTCTGCTCTACTAAAGTGAAAGGAAAAAAAGTTTTCATTGAAGATAAATGAAAAGCAATCAAAACAATTTTTTGATTATTTTTAAGGTTATTTTGGGACACTTTTATTCGAGGAAGATAGTAGACTAAGTGTTAGCCTCCTATAGTTGGTATCCAGAACCTGTAAACTTTCACTTTATAAAAACTTTGTAGTTGCTTACAGTGGTACATGGAGTAGATTCTTAAAACACAACTACAGGAAAAGGTAATCAGGGCAGAGTTTTACTAACATTGTGTTGCTAACAATCTACTAAAGAAAGATGTTGAATATATGGTTCAGTTTGTTTCTCACCTTGCAAAACAAATATCAGAAAAAATAGCCACACTATAGTCAGTTTTGGAGGAAAATGGACCTCACTGGAAGTCCTACATGCTTTCTACTGAAACTAAATTGTTGTACAAAAAAATCCAGAGACTCATAAGGAATAGATAAAAGGCATGATCCAGTGGTTATGTTATTCCACTGCAATGGAGTAGAGAAGGCTTTGACTTCTCCACCAGATTTATAATAAGGGTTATTTTATTGGGGCATTTTTCTCTTTAATTTTTATTTTAATCCAATTAGTTCTTGATGTAAAATGCATTATTACTCTGAACAATGTGATAGTAACATCTGAAAACACTTTTTGTTTTTTGTTTTGGCATAGTAAACCTAGTGCCTACTACCTCAAAAATCTTCCCAACACTTCAGAGCTGTGAATGTAAATGCCCTGCTGTTTCCATACTGACACAAAATATCTCAGTGAAATAAAGAACAGAATTTTCACATAATATTTTGAAAAAATAAAAATGGATCGGTACTTCACTTGCCACTGGAACAACTATGCAATTATTGACCAAATTAAAACCCTTAAAGCTCCCACCAGTTGGTGACATGGAAGAACTAACTTTGATACTTCAAGGAATTTTAGCAACAAAACTGGCTTTTTGTTTTAAAAACAGACAGGAAAAAAAAACCTCAGAGCAGAATATCTTTCCTCTTCCCCTGCTGACAAGCACTTCAACAGTGCAATATGATGACAGGCAAATTACTTTAAAAGATTAAATTGTGTGTAGGTAAATTACGTGTGTACTATCATAATTTACCAGAATTGTAATAGTATTAGTTTATATTCAGAGAAATATGATATGTTATGAGAACTGAAATGTTACCTAAATGTTCCATAATTGGTCTAGAAATTCATCATTGAATTAACTAATAAAAGTAGTTGAAATCTGTTCCAATGTGCACCATATTTTATGAAACTAAGGGTAGGATATTATTAACAAATATCCACATATGTAAAAATATCTCAGCTGTATGGCAATGCATAAATAAACAAGCAAAAAAATCCCCAAAAACCAAACCCCAGGCCAGAAATCAGTATTTCTTCTTCATAAAATAAAAATCAGGGTTTAAAAAAAAAAATCAGACCTAAAGATCTTCAAGAAAAGTCTAATACAAAACCAAGAAGCACCATTTGAATTAACAGTATTGCTCATATTTGGAGTTAGAAGGTCCCTAGAAAAATCACTGCTCTTCAACCATTATTTTTGTCAAGAGGTTTGGCAAGTATGGGACAAGTCTTAGAGATTGTTGAGGCTGGATATGTAAATATTTGTTGTAAAGTGAATTTTTTCCTACTGCACAAATTCATTTGGTATATGTGGCAAAGGTTTAGTAGCAGGGTCTGTAAAGGTGACTTGTGTGTATGAAGATGTGGTGGCTTCCCTGTGTCAGGGAGATCTAGTTCCAGCTGGCTTTGCAATGGACCCTCTGCAGGACACTAATGGCATCTCTATGGAGAAATGTCTAAAAAAGGACAGAAAATGCTGGACAGGCAGAAAAGAAAGGAAGAGGGAACACCAAGATCAACAGGGAAGGTGGAGGAGGAGGAGAAGAGGAAGGAGGAGGAAGAGAGGGCCCAGACTGGAGCAGGTGGGTATTTCCTAAGGAATTATAGCCTGTGGGAGAACACACTCCAGAGCAGATTATTCTTTTTTCCAAAAGCACAGACTACGGCCCATAGGAAGGCACACACCAGGGCAAGAGGAAACTCTGAAAAGGAAGTGGTAGAGTAGCCAGAAATGTCTATTTCCCTCTGTAGTTTACCCTGCTGCTCAGGGAGGGAGCATAAACATCTGGAGTGAAGGTGGGAAATTAAGCTAGAGAGAGTGGGGAAGAAACGTGTTGTTTTAATGTTTGTCTTGCTTTTTCCATACCCAAATCTGTTTTAAATGACAAAGAACTACATTAATTTCCCCCAGTACATGGTAAACAGTCTCCCAGTCTTTATCTCAGCCCACAAGCATTTTCGTCCTATTTTCTGCCTCAGTCTCACAAAGGGAGGGGAGTGGATGAGTGGCTGAGTTAGTGCTTGGCTGTTAGCCAAGGCTAACCCACCAAAACAATAAAAATATTCTACTGAAATAATCTTGCAAGACAGGTTTAAACTCCTCCAAAATCAGGTACCACTTAAATAAGCACTATTTAAACAAAATGTGGAAATATTTGTCTCAGAATTCCTCAGAATAATACAATGTTTTACATTTTCCCTTGTGATGACTGACTTTGATATATAATCCCAGTTCTGGAAACAGCTGAATTGAAAATACTTGCGATGAATTATCATCAATGACTGGCTTATTTCCAAGGAACACATTACCACTGAAGTGATTTACCAATGTCTTTCACTACACATTACAACTACCGATCTTTCATTTTTGCTTTTGCAGATGAAGATAGTTGTCACTGCCTTCTTCATATAGATGCAAAGGCACTCACAAACACATGTCATTGTAGCCTCCTTCTCTTGTTGCTTGACTGCATTTTTCATTTTTTATTCAGTGCCATCTAAGATATCTGTATGGGGATTAAAAATGTAATAAAACATTAAGTGGTTCTGTAACCCAGTTTTGGGTACCACGAAGAGTCTAGTCTTGTCATGGTTGAATTTACCTCTGGTATTTCTTCTAATTTAGAGAAAATAAATGTAAATTCCTCTGTTTCACATTACTGGATTTTCAGTAAGATTAAACTTTACCAGTTAGAGGGACTTTGAATTCCACACCAGCATCCCAACCACCCACCCACTACACTCTCTAAATGGAAGAAAGGAGAATGAGAAAAGTGTTTTCCTTTTGGTTAAGTCAAAAATACTGTACTGAAGACCCGTATCTCTATCTCACATAAAGCTGTCATCTTATTTCCAATAAAACTACAAAAAGAGAAACATGCAAGAGAAGGCCAGGAGAGACTGAGGAAATATCAAGATGTTTAATACTTTATATCTTTTTATCTGGTGGTGATAAATACCATTAGAAGCCAAGTCTCAATCCATGTTTGCTGTTCAAGACCTTTTATTCCAATGTTTGGCTAAATCATTAGGCTTCACTCTGCTATGTGGAGGAATGGGAATGATTTGCTATGAATTCCCTCTTCAAAATTGTTTCACAAAAACAAAGAGGAAACCTGCAGTACAGAATATTTTGGGACTGTGAGAATGACTTTAGTTAACACTATACACATACTTCAAGGAACAGTGTGAAGTGTCACTGGGTAAATATTGACTTTTACTACCATGATATTAATGACTTCAGTTAATATGAAAGCAGTTATAATTCAGAAATATTTTATACATATCAAGTCTCTATTTCTATGGCATCAAAACAGATTAAATACATTAAATTCCATGTTAGGTCTTCTTGAATAAAAAGACTTCCAGACTGGGCAGTGATTAAATTTGAAAGTTTCCAGTATATTATCCTGTACAATTTGAACAAGCTACGGAGGTTATTCCTACTGATAATTTCACAGGGTTATTCACATATCCATGTGTACTGTTTTTAATGCTGATTGCTCACACTAGCTTTTCTTAGTAGAAGAATTTTTTAGAAGTTAAGCACCAGTGAACAAAACACACATAAATAGTTAAATGACAGGAAACTGATAGAAAACACCTTAGAAATAAATATTTACCTGGAGATGTTAAAGAATTTACATGTAAGTCACAATGTTTTAAAAGTGATAATATAAGCTGTTTTGAAGCTTAAATAGAGTTAGCTATATTCAAGAACACCTCTATGAGAGGGGTAATGGGAAAAAAAGGCATCTGAGGATAATAAAGAACTGTATTTGAAGGTAAAACTGTCAAGTCTAAGTACTTATAAATTCATATTTAGGCATCAGATGTGAAGAAAGACATCTTTATACTGTTCATCAACCAGAAGCTTCCATGCAGATAATGAAAGGAAAAGGCCAGACTTCAAAAATTACCATACAAAGCAGTTCTTCTTGAGATCTCATAGCAATTTGTAGTGTAGATAGTTGATCTTTATTTCTTTTTAAAGTAGGTGCGCTTCTATTTTGCCTTTTACTAAAGACTTTTACTAAACACTACTGAGTTGAGAAAATAAGCTAGACATAACCTTGTATGTATATTATGATGATTTAGGAGGTCGTACGATCTTTGTGTGTCCAGAGATCTGTCTGAATCAACTACATACGAAGCCCACAAGGGATACAGGCCCAGACTCAGTAAGAAAGCCAATGGACATGTCTGAAAAGTGCAATGTAGCTTCTTTTCTGAGATTTGTGAGCAACCTAGTGTGTCAATCAATGAAGCATGATGCATCATGCTGCAGTGATGCTGACCAGGATTCAAAATGCAAGTAGTCTTGAGAGTGTGGCACTGTGGTGAGACTCATTACACTTCTCCCTAACTAATATGTTCAGATACAATGTTACACTCCTAGAGATATGCTTTGTTTAATTGGGATGTTAGCTCTGTCAACATTGCTAAAAGTCTTTATAAGAGGCCATAACGTTTTAACATGATTTTAAGATCTGATAGTTAAATCAATTATCTTGGTTTTGAGAAGCAGAAGTATTTCAAATATCTGTAATATGCATCTGGAGAGAATTTGTATATAAAAATTTCATACTTGCAATATCAATCAGATTCAAGTACTTATTGGGAAAGGAAGGTAAGAAATATAGCTCATTTGTGATTATGGTTGTATAACAACTTCTGCAGCCTTTCACTTGCCCTCCTTAACAGGACAGGAAAGAAAATGGGAAGAAAGAACTCATGGGTCAAGATACAGATAGGGAGACTGCTTTCTGTTTGCCATTACAGACAAAACAAACTTAACTTGGGGAAAATTAATATATTACCAAGTGATATAGATTCACATAATGAAAAAGAAAGGCAAATTGCTAAAATAACACTTCTACCATCCTTGCTTCTCCAGACTCAACTTCACTGCTTCTCTCCTGACTCTTCTGCACAATTCCCCAGAGTGGTGAAGGTTGGATGGGCGATTGAATGTCATGAGTTCGTATCAGCTCCTCTCTTCCTGTCCTTCTTCTCCACAATTTTCTCCTGTTCCAGCATGGGTTCTTCCACAGACTGCAGTCTACTGTAGAGCCATCAGGAACTATCTTTCCCTGGTATGAGGCAGTTCCAACCTCTTCTCACAAAGGCCACCCCTGCAGCATCCCTGACACCAAACCTTTGTCATCTATACCCAATACAGTGACAAAGCAATGTGGGGAGAATCCATTTGAATGCTTGACTGAGGACCACTTCTGTTCTTCTTTCTGATTTTTCTATGGAAATTAAAAATGTCATTGTCACTCTGATATCAAAAAGAATAGTTTTCAACAAGTTTCACAAAGAACACACATATATACACAGGCATGTTGTCTGAACAGTCCTAATTTATCAAAAGACAGACTGGAGCCTTTCTGGCAATGTAACAGGTTACTTGAAAAGCAAGACAACACATCTTACTGTCTCCAAGAAAGCATTCTTTGCTTATTCTGTATATGCTCCAGAGGTCTACACAAGATGACTTTCATCCTCCGGATGGAAATTCGAGACATAAGCACATGTAAATGATAGTAGATCTGACCTTTCTTACCTGCCAACCTGTAGTAGATTGACCCTGACTGGATGCCAGTCATCCACCAAAGCTGCTCTATTACTCTTCTCCAGAAATGGACATTGAAGATAAAATATAATGAAAGGTTCATGAGTTGAGATAAGGATAGAGAGAGATCACTCACTGAATATTGTCATGGGCAAACCAGACTCAAACTGGGGAAATTACATGATTTTATTACTAATCAAAATCAGAGCAGGATAATGAGAAATAAAGCAGACATTAAAAAACATTCCTCTATCCCTCCTTCCTTCTCAGCTCTACCTCCTCCCTCCCCGCTGTGCAGGGAGATGAGAAGTGGGGGTTACAGTCAGTTCATACATGTTGCTTCTGTTGCTGCTGCAGAGTGGGGTCCCTCTGACGGGAGACAGCTCTCCATGAACTTCTCCAACATGAGTCCTTCCCACAGGCTATAGTTCCCCACACACTGTTCCAACGTGGGTCACTTTCTACAGGGTGCAGTTTATTCCCTCAGGAATAGCCTGCTCCAGCTCATGGTCTCCATGGGTTCATAAGTCTTACCAGGAAACCTGCTCCAACATGGACTCCTCTCTCCACAGGTCTGCAGGTCCCTTCCAGGAACCTGCTCCAGCATGGGCTCCCATGGGTTCACACCTTCCTTTCAGGCATCCACTTGCTCTGGTGTGGGTCTCCTCCATGGGCTGCAAGTGGATCTCTGCACCCTATTGACCTCCAAGGGCTCCAGGGGAACAGCTGCATAGCCATTGTCTTCACCACAGGCTGCAGAGCGTTCTCAGCTCTCCAGCACCTGGAGTAACTCCTCCTGCTCCTTCTCCACTGACCTTGGTGTCTGCATAGTTGTTCCTTGCGCATATTCTCACTTGTCTCTTCTCTGGCCACAATTACATCTGCTCAAAAACAATTTTGTTCATCTTCTTCTTAAATATGTTATTACAGAGGCATTGCTGCCATCACTGATTGGCTCTGCCCTGGCATAGCAGCAGGTCCATCCTGAAGCTGCTGGCTCTTACTCTGCCAGGCATGGGGAAGCTTCTAGCAGCTTCTCATAGAAGCCATCCCTGTAGCCCCAGCTGCCAAAACCTGATCACACAAAACCACTACATAGCCTTAGAATGTCATCAAAGACTCTGCAATGAAGGTACTCATCTCACTCCTCTGACTGCAAAAGTTTTATGACTTGTTCAGACTTAAATGTCTAACTTTGATGCCTATGTGTGGTTGCTTGGTTAAATTCTACAAGTAGCTGACACAATGCAACTCAGCTTTTGTGAACTGTTATCACAAAGGTTTTAGTTATCCTACGGCATCCACTTGTGCCTTTGCCAGTCTCCCTGTTACTGTGAAGGGATATGCTGCAGTTATATAATACCCAGGGACAGAACAGATTTCTGCTGTTAAAGAAATAACAAGAAACACACAAAAAGAGACCTATCTTAATCTCGGTGCTCGTTTTAGTCCCTAGATGAGAGCATCACTGAAAATGTATTTATAATCATTTTCTCTTTTCATAACACAACAAGATACTTGGTAGCTCTGTGGGACTCATAACCTAAATACATCAAAGGGCAGGAATGACATTTTCCTACTGAGCTGAGGTTTTACACTGTGACTCTAACCAAGAGTTTGGTGGAAGAATGAGATAAAAGAATTTGCTTTTCCTTCACAGTGTCTAGCTACTTCAGCATGTAAGTTCTACAATTAAATAAATGCAGTGGATAAGATTAAAAAACAAGGTTAAATGTGGAGAAATACTAATGTTCCCCTTTCCCACATGATGAGAAACTTGCTTTCCTTGAATGAATATCTACTTTATACATGAAAATAAAATAGGTCTGTTATGGGAATTTTGAGCTGTTTACATGATCAAAGAACACCAATTTGAGCCATGCAGTTGGTTCACTAGATGGAAGGGATGCCTTCCAGAGGGACCTTGACAGGCTTGAGGAGAGGGTCCAGATGAACCTCATGAAGTTTAACAAGGCCAAGAGAAAAGCCCTGTACCTGGTTCAGGACAACTGAAGGGTTATCATGAGGTTGAATGGATTTAGAGCAGTCCTGCTGAGAAGGACTTGTGGGTGCTGGTGGCTGAAAAAACAGATACGAGACTGTAATATACATTCACAGTCCAGGCTGCATCAAAAGAAGTGTGGCTAGTAGACTGAGGGAGGTGATTCTTCCCCTCTGCTCTCATGAGATCCCACCAATAGTACTATATCTAGCTCTGGAATTCCAAGTCCAAGGAACACATGAATCTGTTAGAGCACATCCAGAGGAGAGTAATGGAAATGATCAGAGGGATAGAATCCCTATACTATGAAGACAATCTGACAGATTTGGAGTTGTTTACCCTGTAAAACAGAAAGCTCTGGGGAGACCTGATAGTGATCTTTCAGTTCTTAAGCTGAGCTTATGTGAAAGATGAATAGGGACTTTGTACAAGATCCTACAGTGACAGGACAAGGGGTAATGGTTTTAACTGAAAGAGATTTAGATTGCATTTAAAGAAGAATTTTTTTATTATGAGTTTAGTGAGACTAGAACAGGTTGCCCAGAAAAGTTGTGGATGTCCAGTCCTTGCAAGTGTTCAAGGCCAGGTTGAACATGGCTTTGAGCACCCTGATCTGATGGAAGGTGTCCCTGATCATGGAAGGGGGTGTGGACTAGATGATCCTTAAAGATCCATTCCAACCCAAACTATCCCATGATTCTATGATTCTTAATTGTTCCCTAACTTGATAATTTGCTACCAAGGATAAGTTTTCCTTGGTCTAGACTGTTCCTTCTGGTCACCGGGGCCTGGGATTCCTGAAAAGAAAAAACAAAACAAAACAAAACAAGATTGTTACTCCTGGGAGTAAGGAGGATATGATTCTTAATTGTTCCCTAACTTGATAATTTGCTACCAAGGATAAGTTTTCCTTGGTCTAGACTGTTCCTTCTGGTCACCGGGGCCTGGGGTTCCTGAAAAGAAAAAAAACAAAACAAAACAAGATTGTTACTCCTGGGAGTAAGGAGGATACAAGAGTTTTCTAAGACAAAGATGGGATGAGTAAAGTACTAACAGAGCATGGACAGCTATAAATGGAACTTATGCGCTAAAATAAAAAAACAGATGAGACATATTTCAATTATTTTATTAGTCAAACTCACTGACAAACTGTGTTTGGAACCTGTTCTGCAATATTTAATAGATATAAAGTTTCAATTTTATACAAGATTTTGTTTCCCTTGTCCACAGCCAAGGTGGACTAAAAACATTCCAGGTTTGATTTAAACAGATTTTGACAATTTAAGTTGTACAGATCACATATATATTTTTCTAAGACTAGAAGGAATACCTTCCCAATATGAGAAAGTGAGAATCACAGAATCATTTAGGTTGGAAAAGACCTCTGAGATCATAACTGACTCCAACCCTTGACTGAACACCACCTCTTCAACTAGATTGTGGCACTATGTACCATGTCCAGTCATTTCTTGAACACCACCAGAGATGGTGACACCACCACCTCACTAGGCATTTCATTCCCATGTTTTACAACCATTTTGATGAAGAAATTCCTCTTGATATTCAGCTTGAGTTTCCCCTCACACAGCTTAAAGCTATGCCAGGGGAAGTCTTCTTGTCCTGTCATTAGTTGCCTGGGAGAGGAGGCTGACCCCCACCTTGCTACAACCTCCTTCCAGGCAGTTGTAGAGAGAGATAATATCACCTCTGAGCCTCCTTTTCCCCAGACTAAACAGGTGTCTCAGGCACTCCTCATAGAACTTACCCTCTAGACTCTTCACCAGCTTCATTGCCCTTCTCTGGACAAATGAGTTATTACAGGTTTCTTTGGAACCTAGATCACCAGGATCAGCACAGTTTTATGTAGAAGATGCAGGTATTTGACTGTTCTGAGTTATTTAAACACACAATAGAAGTACCTTCAAAGTGTGAATAATATTAGGAAATGACTGAAGATTTGTTTACTCAAACATTATTAGCAATACTAGAACCAAACATTTACCTTACAGCTATAGCTGACACAGTTCAAGCTGTGGGTATTGGATTTGAAGTATATATTACATTTAGAAATCTTCAGAGAACCCACAGAGTTTGAACACGTTTATTATTGAAAGCCAAGTAAAAAGACTGCAGTAATCCAAAAATAAAAAGAAAAATGAAGAGTGCTAACAAAGAGACCTTCTTTGTCTCAAGTGACTACAACTATAATAGAATAGAAATGTTAACCTTTGCCTCACATTTCCTCCATCTACTCTTGAGCTTGATTAAGGCATGAAAAGAGAACATTGCAGATTAATAATGGAAGGTTTAGGTTTATTTTTTTTAGTATATATTAAAAATACATGAATATACAATAAGTATATATATTTAAATCAGAAGAGAAGGGAAAATTAAAAGAATAGAAAGAAAAAATAGCTGAAGGTATAAATAGGAAAAAAAGTAGGCTAAGAGTTTAATCCTTTGTTCCCTTTTGCTGTCTTTTGTATCATGAAGCAGTGAGCCATTAGGAGGTATCAGGCATGTGAGCACATCCTCTGACCATTTTCACTCCTTTGGTTCTTCCACATCTCTGGCACAGGCCTCCCAGCCTTGCATTCATCCAGACCTGAACCCAAAATATTTCACCAGAAGACAGGAGAAATTGCAGTGCTATGTAAAAATACAACAAGTTCAGGTTCTAGCAATTCAACATAACTTGTTGGAATTTACAAAGCTAATTATCCCCTTTCTTTCCATGAAGGCATGTTACCCCATACACCTGAGATAATTTTGACTTTAATACCATGGAATGAAGTCTCTGAATAGTTATGAAGAGCCAAGTAAATTGCAATTTCTCTCCCTGCAGAAAAGGGTTGAGAAGTGATTTTCAAAGGCAACAATGGCAACTGAACGCCTTAATTCCAGGAAATGTTAAAGGGAAATAGGCCATGAAGTGGCCAAGTCAGAGTGGATAAACTGCAAAAATAGGGCTATGTACTAAAACATATGACACTGGTCATACTTTGTAAATTATTATCTTCAAGCAAAAGAGTATAAAAATAAAATGTGCATGTAATGTGGATTTAAAATTATAAATTTAAAAGAGAAAGCATTTAGTTAGCATCTAAAAAGTTATTTTTCTACATTTCTATTTGAATTCTACTGAGGCTAAGGGATAGGGTTCAGCTGAGCACTAACTGTATTCATCTGTCTATACTCAAATGTCTTTATCTATCAGTACATAGCCACATGTCTGAGTTTAGAATATAGTCAATGGAAATCTAATCAGGATAGTCAGTGATTCTTAGAGAACAATTCAGTTCATCCCAAGTTAAATACTGGAGTTCAATTCTGTTTTCTACACATGGGAATCTAATACTGTTTGAGATGCTGCAGAATATTTAACCAACCCTCAGCCAGCCCAGGTCTTCTGTAGGTCGTGTGTGATCTCATACCACTTTGAGGATCCCAGAGACCTGTTAGATGAGCATGGTTTAATACAGTTGTCTGCAGTTAGGATTTGGTATCAAATACTTCAGTTTATTAAATTAGGTCTTTTTTTAGAGCAAGCTGTCACAAAACAAGATCTTGAAGATACTGATGTATGTAAATATATTATAAATTTATACTGTGATGATCCCTTGGGAGAGATAAGAGAAGAGAGTATTTTATTCTATAAAATCCTACTGCTATTCCAAAATACTTTAAAAACCTGGAAGCTTTATGACTTAATTTTTTGTTTAAAAATTTGCTTCATATTTCTTCATGCATTTTGCATTAATCACTCTTTTTTTAGACATTATTGCACTTTCTCAGAAATCACCACAATGAGCATACATCAAAAAGCATATAATGCTTGCAGGAACAATTTTAGGCTGTTCATTACAGCACCTTGACTCCTATCTCCTGATGGGAAGTGTACGTGCCATTGTGAGATGAAACAAACGATTATCTGTTTTTTTTTGATATGGATATGTATGGAGTTTAGGGATTAAAGCATAAATATAAAATTTTGTTTGTAATTTTAAGTTTTGCTTTAACTGACTAGAAGAAAGTAGTTGTCAATTAATTTTGAGCAGATCTAAATAATCTATACAGTAGTAGAAGCTGCGCAAGTCAAGAAAAACTCTGAAAAAAACCCCCACATTTGTGCTATTTTCAAAGTTTGTAAAGTTAAGGGGAAGCTAGGACAATATTCTGTTTATTTGCAGTGGTCTATTAGGACTTCTGTATTGTGGTGGATAAACCCTGGCTGGGCATCAAGTGCCCACCAAAGTTGCTCTGTCACTCTCCTCCTCAACTGGACAGGTACAAGAAAATATAATGAAAGAGAATTGAAAATATAAGGACAGGGAGTGATCACTCACCAGCTACCACAATAGGCAAAATGGATTCAACTTGGGGAAATTAATTTATTACAATAAAATCAGAGTAGGATAATAAGAAATAAAAACTAAGTCTTAAAACACCTTTTCCCCACTCCTCTCTTCTTCCCAGGCTCAGCTTTTCTGCCAAGTTCTCTACCTCCTCCCCTCCAACTGCACAAGGAATCAGGGAATGAGGGTTGAGGTCAGTTCATGACGTCTCTGCTACTCTTCCCTCAAGCACATGCACATTGATGTTCACTGCATCACTTGTTCCTTTGTGGGTTTTCAGAGAACAGAATCGAACCAGAGGAGTTTATGGCCTGGCTGTGGCTAATGTCTTTACCGCTGAGGCTTGTAACAAACTACTGCTGGCTTGGTTAAGGGGTCAAGTTCATCCATCACAGGCACCCAAGACATCTGAGACGTCCACACTGGACTGGAAGATGTGCCCAAGCATGTCACTAAATTGAAACTAGATGCCTGCATTAAGACATTTGAATCACGTTTTTTAAATGCCTGTCTTAGACAAGCAGCATTTACATTTTACTAAGGCCACTCTTCTTCTACCTGTAAATCTTCAGATTTTATTTTTAGCAGCTACACTTTCACTAGTTTCTATTTATGCCAGAACCATAGCTGCATTAAATGAGCACCCAGAATAACCCCAAGGTCCTGTAAAACAGAGTTTTCAATAACAATGCTATGAGCTGAAAGAACAGAAGAAAGAGGCAATATGAATTTTTAAGAGTTGTCACAGAAAGCAGATAGCTAGGGACTGGTAGAAGATTATAGATTTTAGGAAATAAAATCAGATTCTGGACATGGATACACATTCCCTAAAATCTAACAGTCTATCACACTGCACGTTGTTCAACCAGTCCTTTTCTCAAGTGTTTCTACATGATGTTTAGTTATCATCAGTTGTGGGTATAGGGTATTTTTCTTGTTTTTATTTTCTTTTTTTTTCCAAAGTATGTCCCTGTAGTTACCTTACCATAACTTTTCTACTATTAACAATGTTTTCTGTTCACACTGTCATAAATCAGATAAATTTTGTTATCTTCTTAGCACACTCCTTACTTTTCTCTCATTTTTTTCCAGGTCAAGTCACTTCTAGATGGCCCTAGTGTTTCACCCATTCCATTTCCTTCTATTAAGTTACAGTTTTCTCTAGGTAATCTGAGAGACTCAGCTAGTGACTAGTATTTGGCTCACTCAGGTCTATTATAGTTTATGGATGGGGTTCAACTTATCAAATGGAGATAGCTGAGAACTACATTAATTCTGTTAGCCAGAGCATTAATGTGCAAGTTCTTGCTGACCTAAAAGAAAGCTGAAGATCTGTTCTTAAAGAATTCCTAAAAAAAGGGAGTTCTTTCCAACCAGTAGAGAGAGTAGGACCTGTTATTCCCAGGCCTTCAGCTGACTCTATAGAAAATCAGTTGGTTGACTTTATTTAGATTCATATTTGCAGACCAGATATTCAAAATCATGCACACCTACATTCAAAATATGCTTGTTACCTATTTATGTCTTGCAGTTCACTTGAGCTATTAATTGTCCATACAATACATAGATATAACAATAGCTTCTTTTATTGCAGGAATCACAGCCATTAATACTTTCAAAAAATATAAAAATTTTTTTCAGGTAATCTTTGTTTTGTTAAAGCTTTGCTTTTTCCCCCATTAGTTACTGCAAAAGCTGGGTATCCATAAATTGGATAGAATTGCTAGCTATTCTCTAGTTTCAGGCAAAACATATTCATTATATCCATTTATTCCTGTACCAATATTATCCTTTACCTTACATAGTCTGTACACTTTGCTGACTTTATAGGTATCAACCTTATTCCTTTTTTTGCCTTTGTGTCACCAGACTAACCAGGCCTAGTTCTTCTAATCTTGTCTCATATAATAGACCTCCAATTTTCTACATTATCACAGAAGCTCTCTCCATCTGTCAGTTTGAATTCATCTCCTTTCAATATGAATGACCAGAGCGCATACTTCAGAAATTATCTCACCAGAATTTTGGGTAATGGAACTAATATTGTCCCAACTCAGCTGACAAATCCTAGGACATGATTTGCATTTTTCATAGCTGTAACATATTGGTATCTCTTAGGATTGAATATGACACATCTCCTTCAATAAGCCTGAATTTCTGCCCTCAGCTTTTGTCAGTGATTTTTCTTACTAGTTTCCAGCTTTGCAACACAAAACTTTGTACTATCAAATGTTGTATTATGTCTATCTCTTTGGTACCATAATTCACCCAGTTTTTCTCCTGTCAGTAGGAACAGACAATTTTATAAAAATCAGATGAAGCTTACTGAAGTTACTAGTCTGTCAGCTAGAACTGATTCATCAGTTACTCACCAGTTAGTGAAATGTATACATCTGTACAAGTAGCTTTCTGTAACACAAAGAATATATTAGCCAAAATTGGCATTGAAATTCAAAGTACCAGATATTTTATAGAACAGAAGAGAAAACTATGTCTGAAGAAGTTACTTTCTGCTTTGCATGTATTATCTTCAACAACTCTATTCTTATTACTTTTAATATTTAAGCAGTACATGTGTGGAATGAATTTTCATTATCTCTAGGATTACAATGACTTTTGCCTTTAAAACACTGGTAAAATTCCTCAAGATATTCCTGATTCATATGGATATCATTAATTTCACACAAGAGTATTGCCAAGCAAGCAGATGAGAAACATTATATTCCCATTTTTCTTTCATCACATTTAGTATGAACAATTTCTGCTGTTTTCTCTCTTTAATTAGAAACTTGATAATTTTGTAGTTCTGCTAAGTTTTATGTTTTCTCATCTGACCTGTAGTTTTCCATATGATGCTATATCAAGGGCTTTGTTGAAGTCCAAGCAGATGCATGCTTTGTATTTCATTGCTCTGACAGGTTCAAGCATATACATCCTATGTGAAATATATGATATGCATATATATATGTCATCAAGTAATCAGAAAATTCCTTCATTTCCTTTGAAACTGTTCTAATATTTTTTAATTTTTCTTATGTTCCAGTTTGTCCTAGGACTTGTATACTGGGATGTTCAGAACCATGTGCCTGCAGTAGAACAGATATTTTTTCTTCTGTATAAATAATACATTAGATATCTGTCACGTTGATAGTGGAATCTAATATTCTTTGTTGATTTGAATCAGAATGCTTTATAATTGCCCCTTTGAAATCTACATAAATACATAATAGCAGATGTTCCCCTGCCTAAAACAACCTTTTTTAGAAGATTCCCTTTTAAGAAAATAAGGCTGACTATCATTAATTATGTTATTATCCTGCAACATATTTCAAATAGATCCTGGGCTTTACTAATTTTTTGTAGGATGGCTGTAGACTGGCATAGAAAGACAACCAGAGTATTAGCATTTGCAGGTAACTTAGAGTGCTCAGTCAACATAAGCACCAGTTTTGGCTTCCAATTTCACAGCTGTCTGGAAGTAAAGGACAGAAGAGGCAGATTCTGTACATACCAGATACTTCTCTCTGCAGGTTTGGTATGCCTGAAAGCTGTTCTACTGCTTTTTGTTAAGATGTTGCTTATTGAAGATAAATAAAGATGTGCAAAAAAGGTATGTATTTTCTTGAAGCCTAGAAAACTGTTGGCATTTCAAGACAATTCTTTCAAAGAGTAGTGTGGTAAGTCTTTCACAGACCTTTATTAGGACAAGATAGTTAAATTGCTTTAAATTAAGCAGCTCTTGAATAAAGAAGGGAAAACATATTTTTCAAAAGTTTCCCTCTGTTTTAAGACATATTAGAAGAGACCTTTTGAAGAGTGTTGACAAGCTTTGAGTGAAGGGACCTGGCTGGTTCTGGAAGAAGTAACTTGACAGGTAAAGGTCAAAAGATTTATGAGATCTAAGAGAAATTTTGAGACTAAGGTTGATGAATAGGCAATAGCTGTGCATCCAGTGTGTCAAGGATCTTTTTATTAAGTGATGTATATACGCTTTTGTTTATGCTTGTGTCTGTTCAAAATTCACGTAACATATGCATACTTACATGCATACACTGATGACACCACCAGTCTCTGATGGTAAGATGAATTGACTGTAGTAATGGGATGGAGTGCGATGATGTACTTCTCTCCCAAGCCCCACCTTGCTTAAGTCATAACCACCAGTGGGGTTGTGATGGTCACATCCAGCTTACTGTGAACTTCAGGGGATGGATTGCAACATGGTACCCAAGGGCTGTCTGAAACACTGACCCAGAAGTCTTGCTAGTATACCAATGTGACTATAAGTCAATCATCTTACTTTACAAATAGTGGACAGCCCAGGGCTCATTGAGCTCTCCTGTATAGCAGTGGGTTTCATGCTAGGATCTCACCTTGAGTAGGGATGCCTCTCAAGGTTGTTCCCTGAGGTTAAGAGATTCCTTGCCACAACATCACTTTGATACTTAATGCTAAGATATATATGTAAAGAAGACTAAGGTGACTCAGAATACATGTACTCTATAATGAGGACTTCAGAAATGTGCTTTCACTCACGCACAAATATCAAACCATAGAATTACAGGATAAACAGTAGTGAAGAAAAATTACAATTGAAGTTCAGCCATGTCAAGTATGAGTACTATTGCTTTAGAATACTTTCCACTATTCTGTGAGACTACATCAGAGCAAGAATATAACAAATAGGTATCATTTATGTCTGAATTGCAGAGTATGTTTGCTGAATGTGACTTAAGCATTTCAAACAGCTTCAAATTTGTATTTTGAATTGTCTGTATTGTTCCATGGTTTAAACCATTCATTTGCAAAAGTAAAAAAAAAAACCAAAAACTGTATGATTTGTTGCAGTTTTAAATATCTTTTAGCCTTATAAAATTTCCCAAAATGTAAGAAAACAAAACAAACAAATAAGTATAAGCTAATAGGGCAGTTATTCTTCAAAGGGATTTAGTTCATTATTGACTACTGCACTGTCAGAAACATGCCCGAAAAATATCAAGAATATACACTTGCAATCTAATCATTTTTTCTTTGGAGATCAGAACAATTAGGTTCATTTGAACAGCCCTTGTTCCCTTAATAGCTAGGAACATAGGGACCATTAGGAGGTCACTCTACAGGCTCCAGACTTTATGTAAATCACCAGAGAAATCTTACCAGAGAACTCAGAGAAACTCTAGTATGTCCACACTGAAATATGACTTCAGGTAGTTGGCTGAGCTACCTGAGAACAAGAACTGTCAGAAGGGTAGATAGTCTAGCATACTGCCATGTTGATATTATTGTATGGTCTTGAACTTCTTGAACACTGAGGTTGTTTGTAGCTTACTCTGGTGACCTTAACTTGGTATTATTTCATCCTGTGACAATAATTCTGAACTATGAAGGTTTGCAGTACTTTTCCATCCATATTATCCACCAGTGTACCAGAAAGAAGAAACAGTAATGATCTGTTTTAAAAATTACAATTCTCTCCTTTTCTGTGTAAGCAAAAGATATCTGCTTAGGCCTGCTTGAGCTTTTAATCAGACTGCAAATAATTTTATTTTGGAGCTAAGCAATATTTCTTACATAATTGGGTTTTTAAATCCAAATAAACTGACATAAGAAAAGACCAAACGAGGCAAAGTGAACACTTCTGTTATTTTCAACTACTTCATATTAGTTCCTGTTCTCTATTTAGTTTATGTCCCTCTGATAGTCTACACTCTACAATAAATTAATTTAAGGATTTGTTCAGGAGAAAATCAATAGAGTTTTGTGTAAGAAACTGAAAAGACACACAAGTGTGTGCTGATTTCTGGACCCTACATACTATATTGACATGAGATAGAACACACAATCTGGCCCAAGGACCATGGAGTCCTCTCTGGTGCTCATAACAAAGAGAATAGCTACATAGCCTTGTAAATCAGCTATACAGGTGAAAGAAACTTCATTTATATCTGTATCTGAAGATGAGCACTATTTAGTGATAGAGGAAATATTTAGACAGCAGTAAATGTAACAGCAATATTAAAGAACTGATGATGGTATGAATACATGTAATAATGTAAAAACGAAGTTAAGCTTGATTATGATATATTCTTGGTTTCAAAAGACTATGCAAATTGTTTGCAAAATTGTTCTCTTAAAGTACATTCCACAAATATATGCTAATAGAATCCATCAAAAACATTGATTACATACCAGGATATTTGATGCTTTTTTAAAAAAAAAAAAGATGGTAACAAATTGTCTAGAACTGAAAGATGAATGTGAAAAATGGGCTAATAGAAAATAGCCAGCTTATACCTAACTGAATGACTGCTCCTTACATTCTTTTAAAAATATTATTCATGTTAAATTAAATTTCAATATGGTCTATAAGATCTTTAAATTAGAAAGCCTAGGTTTTTCAGATTTGAAATTGACCTTAAGAAATTCATGGAATGTCACTCCCCCATTCACACTTACCTTATGGACACATGGTTTTAAAATCATTTCCTTCCATCCTAGCAAGTGTCAAAAGCTAAACAAGTTGTGCCGGGACTCCTACAGTTGAAGTTCATTTCATTCAGAGAGCATGGAAGATTGATGTCTTTGAGGAAGTTATGTCAAGAAAAGAGATTGAGTAATGCTTTATTTTTGCTTTGTTTCCAAACTGTCATTTGTACAAATCTTAAGCATAGTTTGAACGACTGCTTTGTGAACTGTCAGGGAATAAACCAACTTTGTATAGCACATGGATAGACTCCATAAAAACAACTTCAGAAATAGTTAGTTCAACATGCAGTTTTCAGATATGACCAGATATGAATGAAGCAATTTTTTTGTTTGTTTCTGTTGATCCCAAGTAAGAATATTCTGTGGACTATCAAAATTCCCTTCTGAACCATCTATAGCTATCCATGAGCTATAACTTCCAATAAATGATAGATATTTGTACACCTGAACCTTTCTTTCCCCCATCGTTGCCCTGAAATTATGTTCCTTGTACCAAATTATAAGTTCTATTCAGTCTCCATTTCTCTGAACTCTGTTTCCATTCCCAAAGTTCCACAGAAGCCCATCATTAAGTTTTTCCTTCACTTTAGAAGCAGTTCAGCCTTGACAGAGTTGAGCAGTTAGGTGCCTAGATGTATACAGACAATCAGAGATAACATTGGTCTGCTGCTTGCTGAGATTGGTCACCTCACAAATAGGGGTATAGACAAAGCAGAAATATTTAATGCCTTCTTTACCTCTGTCTTCAACACAAATGACAGGCCCTGGGACCCCTGGAGCCCTGTGTTGGAAGACTGTCACTGCGAGGGATGCGTCTCAGCTGACCCTGAACTTGTTCAATACTCATTACTCCAGCTGGTTGCACTGGGACCCAGTGGGATTCATGCCAGCATAGAGAAGGAGCTGGCTGTTTTCTTTGCAGGACCTCTCTCCATTATTTTTCAATGCTCTAGAGAGTCTGAAGATGTCCCAGTTGACTGCCAAAAGTTGTTCTGTTTTGGGAAATGAAGGAAAACTCTTGGAACTGCAGGCCTGTCAGTCTCAGTCCAGTGCCTGTTAAAACTATGGAGATGGTTATTTTGGGAGTTATTGAAAAACACTTGAGAGACAGTTCAGTCATTGGCCATAGTGAGCACAGATTAATGAGAAGAATGTCCTGCTTAACCAACTTAATTTCCTTTTACGACAAAGTCATCCATCTGGTTGATCAAGGAATCCCAGTTGATGTAATCTTTTTGGATATCAGTAAAGCTTTCAATTCTGTCTCTTATAGTATCCTTCTGGACAAAACATTCAGAACACAGAAAAGCCTGTAATACACTGGCTGAGCAATTGACTGATGGGTTAGGCTCAAAGAGTTGTAGCATGTGGGGTTAGATCAGGCTGGTGGCAACTCACCATCAAGGTTCCTCAGTGCTCAATTTTAGAGCAAGTGTTCTTCAGTATTTTTTTTAAATTACTTTGATGCAGGAATCAAACATATGTTAGGTAAGTTTGCAGACAATCCTAAACTAGGAGGAGCTGTGGATTCCCTTGAGGGTAGAAAAGTCTTACAGAGAGATTTGTATAGACTAGAGAGTTGGATTCTACCATCTGTATGTAGATCAGCAAAAACAAGTCCTGGACTCTCCACCTAGAATGGGGCAATCCAGGCTATACACACAAATTGGAGGGTGGGAGTCTGTTGAGCAGTTCAGAGAAAAGAGATCATAGAACAATCATATAATTTTAGGAGTTGGAATGGACCTTAAAGGTCATCTAGTCACAGCCCCCTGTGCCAAGGGCAAGGACACCTCCCCAATAGACCAGGATGCATCATCCAGCCTGGCTTTGAACACTGTCTGGGACAGGAAAGCCACCACTTCCCTGGGCAACCTGTGCCAGCATCTCACCACCCTTGCAGTAAAAGACTTTTTTCTAATATCCAGCCTAAACTTCCCCTTCTTTGGTTTGAACCCATTACCCCTAACAGGTAGATCTGGAGGTTTGAGTTACTGACAAACTGAATATGAGTCAAGTGTGTGCCTTGGCAGCCAAAAGACCCAGCTATCGCTCATAGCATCACCAGTCAGCTGAGGGAGGTGATTGTCACGCTCTACTCTGCATTGGTGTGGCCTCACCTGGAGGACTGTGCCTCAGTATAAAAAGACATCAGAATCTAAGAGTGTATCCAGACGAGAGTGACCAAGATGGTGAAAGGTCTGAAGGGCAAGGAGTGGCTGAGGTCTCTTGGTGTGTTCAGCTTAGAGAAGGCTGAAGAATGACCTAATCATAGTTCACAGCTTCCTCAAGGAAGGCAGCAGAGGGGAAGGTCCTGATCTCCTCTCTCTGGTGACCAGCAAAAGGACATGAGGAAAGGTAATGAAGGTGTGTCAGAGGAAGTTCAGATTGCACATTGGGAAAAAGGTTGTTTACTAGGAGGGTGATCGGTAACTGAAACACTCTTCCCAGGGAAGTGGTCACAGCATCATTCCTGTCACAGTCCAAAGAGTGTCTGGACAATGCTCTGAGTCATACAGTTTAGTTTTGGATTGTACAGCAAGGAGCAAGGATTTAGACTTGATGATCCTTATGGATCCCTTCCAAATTTAGATATTCTATGATTCTAACATAATATTTTATGATTCTATACCACTTGTAAGCAGGGAGTATATCCAGAAACTAGATACACTTCTGCCTAAGGAGTGCATTTCAGTTGTTATTGTTGGAGCATGATTCATGATTGAACCTCTGTAGAAAAAAAAAAAGGAGTGCAGTTGAAACTGCTTTCATTTAAGAAATCCAAATAGGAGGAGGTAATAGACATAGCAGCTCTATCCTCATCATACTATGTTGAAATAATTATTTTATGATTAAGAAACTCATCTAACTTGCAGGTAACTTGGATTTTTCTCAGCATGAAAGGAATCAAACCCATAATTGATCTGAACTCACCACCACCAACCTATTGTGGAATGGGAAGATTCTGCATCTTTTCCAGCTCTTGTGGAAAGAATAAATGATACTTTCAGTCTTCATTCTGCAAGTGCTTGCCATGTCTTAATTTATGCTCCTTCCTTAAGATTGTTTTCCTTATACGAGGAAGAGTAAGGAAAAGAAACTACTTGATAATGTTTCATATTCTGAGGAAGATTTTTCAGAATTTTCATCTCAAAGTATTTAAGAGTGTGCTGGTTTGGGCCAAAACTTAACTTTCTTCACAGTGGCTGGCATGGGGCTATGTTTTGGATTTGTGCAGGGCACAGGGTTGATAATGCAGAGATATTTTTGTTATTGCTGAAAAGTTCTTACACAGAGCCAAGGCCTTTTCTGCTTTCCACCACGCTGACAAGGAAGCTGAGGGTGCATGGGAGACTGGGTGGAGACACACCTGGGACAGGTGACCCAAACTGACCAAAGGGATATTCCATACCATATGACAGCATGCTCAGTATATAAAGTGGGAGGAAGAAGGAGGAGGTGAGGATGTCTTTATCTCAACCCAAGAGTTTTCCCAGCTTTTAACCTTCTGATTCTCTCCCCCATCCTGTTGGTGGGGGAGTGTGTGAGTGACTGCATGGTTCTTGGTTGCTAGTTGGGATTCAACCACAACAAAAACTACAAGGAAAGAGGAAGGCTGATATAACAGTTGCATGAAAAGCATAAAGCAGTATATTAGTATATCATATATAAAAAATGTTACTTGACTCTATCATGAATAACCAACTTGGAGAGAAAATTAGATTTCAAGAAACACATTTGCACTTTCTGGTTCTTATATGGAATTAGAGTCATTATTTGATATAGAGTAATATATATTGATGTGCAGAAACTGAACAGCAAAAGCAAAAATTAATTGGTTTTGTAGCTCCGTAGTAGTCCAAAGTAATGACTAGGTCTATGTTCAGAAGTCCATCCAATTAAAAGACTTCTCTGACTGTGAAAAAATGGGATTTGGCATCTCACCTCAGAAATAATTTGCGAAATGTACTTGTGCAAGCTAACAACTATAAATAGTGTCTGTCTTCAATTATTATCACACATTGGGGGTTTTCTTGCAACTTCTTCTCGAGTTATGCTTAGATTTTTTTTTCTTTCAAGACTATCTTAGGTTTCAAAATAACTTGTTACATTCAGAGCAGCAGTCTACATGCAAGTGTATGTGTGTATGTGCCTAGAGTCCAGCTCTCCAAAGCAGGAAGTAAGTCTAAACTAATAAGGCTCTTCCAGATGTATGGGTTTCAACCCGAGCATGTCAGTGCAAGATGGTACTTATACCTCAGTGATGGGATGCTGGAATTAAAAGAAAATTGTGAGTGACGTCTGTTGAGTGGGAAGACAGTATGGCTTTGAAGCAACTGCCCTGGAAATGGCAAGAAGAAATGTTCAGATACAGTGAAAAAACTTCAGATCACTGTCTTAGTGCTTCCCTTGCTCTCAAACCTGCAATTGAAACTATGTGGGTTTAAACTAAGTATTTTTTTTAGACTTGTCAAATTATTTATACACATAGGTGCCAAAACAGTGAAAATTATTAGTGGCAATTAAGATTAAAGGGCAGAAGCAAAATTACATGAAGAAATGAAATAACCTTAGAAAGGTAACTGTTTTCCCACCTGGCTGGATACCAGATGCCCATCAAAGCTGTTCTGTCACACCCTCTCCTCATCTGGACAACGGGAGAGAAAATATAATGACAGGTTTGTGGGTCAAGACAAAGACAGGAAGAGTTCGCTCATCAGTTACCATCATGGGCAAACCAGACTCAACTTGGCGAGATTAATTTAGTTTATTACCAATTAAATTAAAGTAGGCTAATGAGAAATCAAATCAAATCAAATCTTAAAAACACCTTGCCTTGTTCCTGGGCTTAACTTTACTTCCCAATCCTCTACCTCCTCCCCCACAGTGTCACAGGGGCCAGGGAATGGGGGTTGCAGTCAGTTCATCACATGTTGTCCCAGCAACTCCTTCCTCTGACAGGAGAGAAGCCTATCCACTGGTGTGGGGTCTTATCCACAGGAGACAATGCTCCACATACTTCTACAAGGTGCTACTGCAGTTGCTGATGGGCTTGGTCTTGGCCAGTGGTGGGTCCTTCTTGGAGCCAGTTGGCTTTGGCTCTGTTGGACACAGAGGAAGCTTCTGACAGTTTCCCAGAACAACCAGCCCTGTAGCCTCCCCACTACCAAAACCCTCCCACACAAATCCAATACAAAAATGCACAACCGTCTCCTGGACAAAATGGATCTTTGTGCATTAAGAATAAGACCTTATGTTTGGATTTACATGCAAAGTAATACTAGAAAATAATATTATATGCAGACTCAAACTAAAAGATTAATTTCTACTATTTTTAGTATGCTTGTATTTTCTTCATGCCTTCAGAACAGGAAGATTTCTTTCCCTGGTAGTAGCACCTAAACCATATGCAACATTTTGCATAATGATTTTGAAAAAGTGTCCTGCTGTATATGTTGATTATTAAACTCATTAAAGGTATTTGTGGAAATATCTTAAGGACAGACTAAGAAATACTGCCATCTTACTGTGCCAACATGTTACTAACCTGTAATTAAATGAAATGGACATCATTACAACTGACAGAACTGTAAATCAAGAACCTCAGCTTATAGTAGTTATTTACTATCATGTCTCTATTAGATGTATAATGTATGTCTTTGTCTGTCTTCAGGCTGATCTGTGATTGCACCGAGCTGAAAATGCAGTGTCCTTTTGTCTCTTCCAAATCCTATCTGAACACTTCTTTTGCAGTGTCCGCCCTTGTGCTTCTACAAGATGTCATATTACCTTTCCTTTCCAAATAAAGGAAAATCTTGCAGAAAATGGAATTAACTTTCATCTGGATACAGTAAATTATGAAATTCATTTGTAGCCACACGAGAGGAAGATATCTCATAGGCAAAGGAGGGTGGTAGACAGGATTGACCTCAGCAGCAGGCAGTGGGCCAAAATGTTTGAGCCAGTTATTGCTGGAGTATTTTTACATGGGAAATGAAGATTAATTTCACCAGACTATTAGAGCTAGGTTAGAAAAGGCAAAAGGAAGAGGATTTGAGGATGTACTGTTCTCTCTTTTTTAATGGAATTAGCCTAAAGTATTAGTTATTTAACAGGTGAATAAACCCAGTTATTGAAGAAAGAAAATGAATCTTATTTGACTTTTCAGGTACTCCTAAATACACTTAAAATAATTAGGTCACATTTCTTATGTGGATGTTCAAAGTTATCACTTGCTTTTGAAAATATTGCTTGAATGCTATAAACTTGTTCTTTGCATGTTGGATGCAACTGAGGAATGGGAAATTAGTCAAAAAAAAAAAAAAAAAAAAAAAAAGAGAAATCAACTTAAATCTAGTCTTTCCAGAAATGGATAGGATGAAAAATATTTATTCTAAAAATATATTTGTCTCTGTGTGTGCATGTGTATCTTGATGTGTGCACTCAACAGACATGTATTTGCCAACAGCATCATCTTGTATATATCTAACTTCTGTCTTGCATTTGTGTCCCAGTTGTTTGGCAAAATCATGGTCTTAAATAATGTGGATGAAGGCTCTGAATGATGCATTTGAAACTGATACAGCTTTGAAAATCAGTTGTAAATAAAAGTCTGTGTGTTCTGTTTCAAAGAAAGCATAGTGAAAATACAAAATGTGTTTGAAATAATAGCATATTCAATTAGGAAGTTCTATAAAAAAAAAAGAAAAAAATTTGCAATTTAAAAATTTAAAATTAAAACACTAATAAATATTATTACATGTACAAATTGATCTGCAATAGAGTAAGGTCTTGGTAAATCCTAGAAGAGCAGAGGATGATGCCTTAGGAGGCTTTTGTGATTAATAGTTTTTGTTAGGAGTAGTTTTAGTAATGAATGAAAGCAGCTTCAATTAATTGATTTGTTCTTTCTCTCATTTGTCTTTTCAGGGTAAAACTCTGATATATTACATCTTGATGAGAGAGTAAAAACATTGTCTGATGAATGATTAAATAAGGGCCAATTCTATTCAAAGCTGTTTTGCATCTCTTTGGATTGAAGTCTCCAGAAAAGTTCTCTTTGCATCTATACAGCCTTTCTGATTCTGATGATGTAAACTATTTGCCAAAGCATACAAGTGACTGATTAAGTACTTGTTGAAGTCCCAATTGTTTCAAATAGTAAATGAAATTAAACTTAAATTCTGAATGGCTAAAAAAATATTTCTGCATAATAAAAGAACATTACTTATATGTCTAGAATATAAATCACAGGAAGAGTCTGTCACTTCTTCCCAGAAAGGATGGAACAGAGCCAGTCTGTCTAACTCAAGTACTGAAACTTAGTTTCGCAGATGTGTCTCTGGAGGACTTGAAGCCAACCACATTATTTCATTTTTAAGTGAGGAAAATAGCAACTTGAATTTAAAAAAACCCCACACAAATAAAACCCCAAAAAAATTCATTGAAAAATCTGAAGTTTAGAAACAAGTTTATTGTCTGATTAATTTGACCCATATTTTAACATTTCTTATGTGGCATATTGATATTGAATTTCTGAATAGAGCTAACTGGTTTATACTGTAAAAAATAATATTGTATTTGGAATGAAAACAAATAACACCCATGCACCCCCACAGAATTTACTCGAAAGTTATTTGAAGAATAATATAAGAAATTTTGTATACGTAGTTATATTTATTCCTGAAATATCTAAACTTTTATTTGAAATCTACAGTGTTCTTTGAAGAGATTCAGTCACTCTGAAAATCAGGCCACTTATTTAGTACATGTGATTTACCATGGATTTAACAGCCTACAGGTATGTCCAGTCTAGTGTTGTGTATTGCGCAGAAGTGTCTCAGCTAGTTACAAAGGAACTAGTTATGAAATCAGAAATGTATCAGCTCTAGGCTAAACATGGCCCTGTTGACCTGACTATACTGTTTATATGCCATGAGTTAGTATCCTTAAATAGTTCTGTAGTAACTCATGCAACCCTACTGACTAATTTGAGCTCTTAAGATATCTCTAGTCATTGCTCCATTTTGTGGTAGAAAAATAAACAAAACAAGCATTTTTAAAAGCAAGCTTTATAAAAACTTTTACACTACCTAGTTTTCATTTTTCTACAGATTAAATTGAATCTACCTATTGTTAGATGTGCTACAGGTATGTCCTCTTTGGTCTACGCACTGCAGAGGTGAAAAACAGGGGCAGAATTTTATGTACTGGATTGGTTTTGGACTAAATAAAAAAACTAAAGGAATTTGACAGATTACTAAATTAATAATATCCAGGATCTTTTCAATAGCTACTGGAGAGAGTTATCACTTCCATGAAATTCCATAGCCTGCACAGCGATTCTTCATCAATTTATTGGGCAAGTACATCGTTTAAACAAGATGTCAATCCACAAATGAGTGACCAAATATTATTAAGGAATAAGATAAGACCAAGCTGTGAGATAACAATTTTTTTTTCACAGAAACTATATAGTCTATGTGTTGTCTTATTTTCCAAAGATTTCAATGAATTTTAAATTCATCACTTTCAACTCAAAGTTCTATTTATTTATATGTCTGTAAAAATGCATTTCTTCTGCCAAAAAGGAGATTCTGCATAAGAAGATGATGATTCTTGAGGCAACTGAATGTACAAATGACTCACCTTCAAACTATTTCTCAGTTATGAAAATGGTGAACCATTGATCCTCTGGGAAAATCCTCAAAGGATCATTTTTTAATTGCAAAAAACAACTGAGTTTTTTTCATAAATACAATATAACCATATATATTATAATATATTAACGTATTCAATAAAACAGTTGTTCTATGCTGTTAGGCATTTTCACTATCTTTGGGGATTTTTCAGTTATGTTTATTTGGATTTTTTTCCCTTTTTCCCAGTGTTGTTTAATTGACAGGAATAAATTTTGTCTTAGACTATCCTGGAGGAACTTAATTCATTAGGGATAATACAGAAAGTAAAACCTGATTCATAAAGTTCTCCATCTGAACCAAAAATTTGATGACCCTGATTGTTGAACAACACCCTGAACAAGAGATCCAGCACAAATTCTTATGTGCTACTATTAGTAGAAAAGTGATAGCTGACAGTTTTGATCCCAGGTTGGCTTAAGAATTTTGCCTGTTCACAAAATACATAAAAATATGCTATTAAATATTCTTTGATATTGGAGGCCATCCAACACCTGGCATATATAAACACTATTAGGAATGACCTATTATTCTGTCTAAGTTTTCAGTAGTCTTGAGAAGAAACAAATAAAATGAAAAAAGTACAACAGAACTCCTGTTAATGTATTTATATCACAGTCTTGTTAGAGATACAACAGGCCAAATTGAGAGGCACAAAGCATAGCTGGAATTTTGATTAATGCTTAGTTCAAACAAGCATAGAATTTAGTTTCCATATTGTTTTTTCTTTTCTAAAGAGTATGTAAAAAATCTCCCAAAAATCTCCCTAGCAAGATGTTTCAAAGCAGATGATTAGAAATGTGCAAAGGGTAACTGAGGTTACTGCACAGAAAGAATTTGCTTACATACACATTTTTCACATTAATATTATTAACAACATGCAAAGTAATTTTTACTTTACCTATGGCTTGGTTCTGAAGAAATTCCTGAATTGTTCATTTTCTTTTCTCAATTATAACTAGCTTATTAATATCTAGGGTAAGTGCTACCTTTTCAAACAGCACAATAGCTGCCTAATAGCTGTCCATTGAAAAGCAAGACATCAAGTCCTAAGGCCTTAGTATTTAGGCTCTCTGAATAACTAATGGAGGGAGAGATTCATCCAAAATGAAGGTTTTCTCTAACTAAAATGCACTTTTAATGGAGAAAAGTATAAACTCAAATTTTCTAATCTTTGTCTTTCTTGAATAAAATAGGTTTCCTATATGTCTAACTTGACTAGATATTTTCCATCCTGAGTTTAAGAAAAATTAGCTCATTCTCTGGAATTTCTTACTGATCTTTGACTAGAAGGTATCTAACATTTCATTTATGTGAAATAAGTCTCTTGAGCATTATTATTAGTATCATTGCATAATAATAATTATAATGATTGATTAGGTGCTCCATTTAAGATTTTGGTTTAGGTGCTACTGGTTGCTGTCTTTAGGACTCTGGGGTTCTTTGATGGTCTTTATTTTTTTCTTCCTTGGCCTTTCCTTAAAGTATAAGTGAAAATTCTATTGATAATAATGTGTGTGATGGGGGGGTTGAGTTTGGATATTTGGAGGTTTGTTTGTTAGTTTGCTTGTTTTAATTTAGGCATAATAAGTATATGGAAAAACTGTTTAAATACCTGCTTAGGAGATTCTGGAGGGACAAGGCTCCATGTTTCTGCTTAAAAATCTCATAACCTCACAAGAAGTGAAGAACCATCAAGAATTCTGCATATTGGAACAATATTCTTAGCATTCAAATTATAGATAAGTACCTCTTAATCTAAAATATTTTAATTTACTGACTATACCAATATGTACTATATGCACCAACTAATATATTGCATATGCTGACAGTCAGGTTGTCAATATTTGCCTTAATAAGCTTGCTAGAATTTCTAGACTAAGCTTGTTACACTGTTACTGCCTTACTAGATGAATGTTAGAACAAAACAAACCAAAACAAAGGTCTTTCCTCTTTGCTTACAGACTTATAGGTGAAGCTGCAAATCACAGAGACACACACTTTAAATAGGTTATCAAGAGCCTTGCAAGAACTTGACCTAGAGTTTTTTATGGTCTGCATTCTGTTTCTGATGATAAATGACTTGTGAACAAAAGGAAATATTTACTTTTGTAAATGCAAGATCTTGATGATCTTGGTAATACTTTCTGTGCTGTAGCCATACAGACTTTAGTAATATGCAACCAGTCCTACTGTAAGCATACAACGTATTCTGTGCACCCCCTAGAAACAGAATGGAAGTGCTTCTGTGACACGATGACATGATGAGAGTGTCAATACAGAAGTGGACACTGATATAGTTAGGAAGTGTGCAGATTCCACAATAGTTTAGTATGAGTTTCAGTCTAGAATTTACACACTTAAGAAAGAACTAAAACTGTAAGCTAAGTATCTAAATTTGCACTATTGTCAATAGAGATTAGGAGCTTGGTTTACCAAACATGGATTTCTAAGGTTTTATGAGATGCCTTCAGATATGTGAGAAATATGCATGAGCTTAGAAGTCATGAAGGTGCATAGTAGATGTGCATCCTCTATGAGAAATATCTGGAAGTCAGGATTGATGGTCTTGTGCATATTATATGGCTCCTGATGCTTATGTTAAGGCTACTGAATTGCAGCTTTAGAATTTTCATCAACTATATTCACAGAAGCATAGAATCATAGAATTTTAGGGATTGGAAGGGACCTTACAGATAATCTAGTTCCAACCCCGCTGCCATGGGCAGATACACCTCCCCACTAGACCAGGATGCTCTAGGCATCATCCAGTCTGGCCTTGAACATCACCAGGGTTGGGGCACCCACCACTTCCCTGGGCAACATGTTCCAATGTCCCACCACCCTTACAGTAAAAAACTTTTTTTCTAATATCTAACCTAAACTTCCCTTCCTTTGTCTTGAACCTGTTATCCTTTTTCCTACCATTGCAGTTCCTAATAAAGAGGCCCTCTCCAGCTCCCTTGTAGGCCCCTTCAGATGTTGAAAAGTTGCTATGAGGTCTCCACAGTCTTCTCTTCTCCAGGCTGAATAGCCCAAACTTCCTCAGTCTGTCTTCACAGGGGAGATGCTCCAGTCCTCTTAGCAACTTCATGGCCCTCCTCTGGACTTGCTCCAACAACAGTTTAATGTCCTTCTTATGTTATCCTTTAGGTCACTCTTAATTAAAAAGAAAAAGGATTAAAACCCAAAAGGTTTAAGCACCTAGACTATGTGTAGTCACCTAACTTCCAATATTTTCTCTTGAAATGAATCTCAGTCCCACAACTTAAAGCAGTTGCCTGCATAAAAAGAACTGGAACTATGTGAGATCCCCCAAGGTAAGTCACGAGACACCTAAACATAGACACACATTGGCAAAGATCTTTATGTTTTTTTGCAAGGATTCTAGTAGAAGGTCAGTTCTAATCATAACATATATAAGCCTATGCATCACAAGTACCTGATATGGCTTTATTTCCCAGGAATTGCCCTAGAGGCCAAGAACCAAGCTGATTATTTCAGACATTGTATCTGCACTGGCTGCAGAATTGATGATAATGTCCTCTCTGTTTGATCTAGAGGGCTGTTTTTACTGTCTTTAAACTTCTTTTAGCATATCACTGCCTCTATATGTTCATTACTCAGAAAGAAAGCCTAAAGTGACTTGGTCAGACTAGTCATCTGCACTATAAATATCTGCATCTAGTTGAGATTTTTTTCATCCTTCAATTCCCTTTATAGTCTACATTATCTTCAATGAATTTTTTGTTTCTTCCTAAAATAGATAACCTCATATAGGTCACATGAATTGTTCAAAAGTATTCTTTTTGTCTTGGTTAATGATAATAATGTAATATAATAATATATATTATATATGTAATATGATAATGTATATCCAGACAAATAGCTCAACCATAAATTATTTCTACAATGTAAGATTATAAAGCTGGATGAGATGAACCTCTTCAGTGTTTTGATATTTAATATAATCAACCTGTCATAATACAAGAAATGTTTGAAGTTTGTGTTTGCTATTTTGATATCACTGTACGGACAGATTTGTATGGTGAAGGAAGTTATATAAAAGGAAAGAAGCTGAAGATTCTGAAAAACAGTGACTGTTTGATCTACCCATTAAAATTAAAAAATCCTGAAGGTTTAGCTTACATGTTTCAAAAATTCTTTTCAAGCAAGGATTACTAAATGCTTAAGACTGGTGAGAGAATCATTCAAAGATTTCACCTGGCAGCCAATGATGACATTAAAAGTGCTAGTCACAAAATCAAAGAAGAAATCAAGTCTGTGTAGTTAGATATTTTCCATACATATGATACGATTTTTCTTTGTGCAAATAATGGTTTAGAACATAGTTTAAATGCTTTAACCTAAAGATAACACATTTCTAGAGGAAGATCTGTGGGTGCTAAAAGTCAAGGATATGGAATTATTTAGACAAGATTTTTAAATTTTGCACAATTAGGCTCTGAAATCCCTTAAAAATCTTACTTTTAAGAGTCTTGAGCCTTCAGCTCTTGGTACATCCAACAAGATCTATATTTTCTTGTCCTGTGTACCAGCATGTAGATAGTAAAAATTATCATAGCTCTGTAGATATCTGTCACATGAAAGGAGATTTGCTCAAACCCTTTATCAGCACACCAAGAAATCTGAGACCATTGTGCCTGACCAGTCTGTCCCATTATGGGGACTCCTCTCTGAACAGTTCACTAGATCAGAGAGTGGTTTGACTAACTTGTTCTGCATCACACACTGAACAGACAGAAAAGCACCTTTGAAGGAATCACATTAACAGCTTACAAAATAGCACTCCTTATTAATAAAATTTTGACAGTTATAGGGTTCAAGGATTACTAGTGACAGTATCTGTCTACAAAAGCATTTTTAAAGCAATATGCTAATTTAAAGCCATGTACAGACAAGTTTTAATCACAGAATCATAGAATCACAG
>NW_008658766.1:0-5356 GCF_000695815.1 Acanthisitta chloris
ACTGGGAACCCAGCTCCTCGGTGAGTCAGTGAGGAGAGAGCTGGGCTGGGAGCCAACCCACTGTGAGCAGGGAGGCGACAGGTCCTTTTGCAGCCAGATATGTTTTCTGAATATTACTTGCAGTCAGTACAAAAATACATTTATTTAAAAAAAACCCTTCTTAGTCTCTTTTCAATTTATAGCAAAACCCCCTTCCAGAACAGGATGCAGAGAAACCACAGGATTCATAATCTTTCTCTGATTATAAGGATACCCCTGGCTGACTGTGCCGAGCTCAGTGTAAAGTCCTGGCTACATCAGAACCGTTACAAACATGAGCAACATTCAGACCGAGAGCATGGTTATTGCAGGTGCTCATGCCTTCCAAAAAAGACCACTCTGCTAAAAGGCCTACATGTGGTTTCAGATGGCTAAATTTGGACAGTCTGTGTCTGACTAGTTGGTCAAAGTGGGGATAAAAGCCAACCCCAGCTCTGAAACAAATGATTTTTAGATTTCTCACAAACAGGCAGGCCAGCATTTCCTGCCCTGTTTATCTTCAGATGCAGGTTTAGTAATAGGGGGAGAAATTGTTTACGGTCACAGAGGAAGTACTTGCAAGTCCCAAGAACATACTTTGCATTTTTGCTAGACCGTACTTGTCCACTCATTAACTATGCTAGGCCACTTAACCCACTGTAACTGTTAGGGTCCCAAAATTCACACCTTAGTGTTGTACCACCCTTCCTACATAGAAAACCACAAAGTCCTTCGATTAACATTTAATACCAGTTCAAATTCCACACTTGCCCGGGTGAACTAAGACCACAGGACAGTGTCATCGTTTCTGCAGGCACTAACCTGATGGACACAAATATTACACTTGTCACAAAACACCATGTCATTCCCATCTTCACTGTCGGGGGATCGGCACACATCACAGATGACGTCTTCATCGTATTCGATACCCAAACCTTCTTCAGTCTCAATGGCATGATTCATATTCTCATGACAGTGCCGTTCCAGCACTTCAATTGTCTTTTCCATTGTGTTTTCATCCAAGGGCCCACATCCTACAACACAAAGGCAAGGGGAATTAGAGGACAGTCAGGTGCTTCTGAGTCAGAGATGCAGGAAGAAAGGAAGACAACTTCAATCAGCTAAAGCAGTAGACACAGCATCTTCTCTCCCATCACACATACTAAAAATACAAAACCTTTTTCACTCACTGACTAATTGTAACATTGTTTTATATATAAGTAGAACTACTACTGGAGTAAAAGTTTCAGTTGTACATAAACCACAAGACTGCACCTTGAAGAAAACACTGCAGCATAGAAGACAGACAGCAATTGATGTAACTGATAGCTGCTCCCATACAACCCTTTCTGCACTTCCATCAAGAAATACTAATGACACCCAAAATCACACACAATGTTCTTTCAAAATTACAAACAATGTTCTTCTGAAAGCTCAGTAAGAAATAAGGACACTTCATAACATAAAGATACAGAAGTTGCACCACCCAGTACTATCCAGTGCAATACTTGAGTGATCAAAGCATGATGGTTATGAAGAGTGCTTTTTTTTTTGTGTTGGTTTTTGTAAAAATAAAATAGATAAATACACTGTTGGAATCCATACTATTTGTTTCACTCGATACTGCACATGCTACATACACTTACCACTAATCAAACTTCGCATAAGCAGGACCACTTAAAAAAAAAAGATACACTCTGCAACTGTTGCTCAGCTTGAAGCTTCAGGATGTTCACAATTAAAAGAAGTAAAGAATCATTCCAGTGGGAAGGGACCTTCAGAGGGCTCCAGCCCAGTCCATGGCTCCAAGCAGAGTCAATAGTAAATCCAGACAAGGTTGTTGCTCAAGAGACAAGTCTAGTCAGATTTGAAAGTCTCCATGGATGGAGGTCTGTCTCCCCCTGAAAAGCTAAGAGCATCCGTCTATGCCTGGGATGCTAGTCCTTGCTTCCACCTCTTACATACACCCTTTGGCTCTGGAGTTCAGTCATGAGTTCCCTCCTTCACCAAGCAATTCTGACACATCTCCTTGTTTTCCTGAATCTCTGGATGGATCTTGTATGTGCTCAGAGAAGAGTCTCCTTAAAGTTCTCCTAGCTCTCTTCAGTAGTTCCAGTCTTCAAAGCTGTCTCTCAAATCCCACCTGTTGGTTACCTAAGTAGAAACCTGCTTTCCTCAGGTCCAGGACCAGAAAGCCATTTCCTCTTCTCACTCCCCTCAGGATCTCAGTCACCACTATTTCATAGCTATTACAGACAATGTTGCCATTAGCTATCACATCCAACAGGTTCTTCCAAATCCTAGAGATGCCAAATAGCTCCCTCCCTCTTTTGCCCACCTATCCTTCCTAAAGGACCTGCAATCACCCATGGAAGAATGCTAGCCATACAGGCTATACCACCACAATTCAGTTATTTCTGTGATAATTCCAACGTAATTTCTATTGCTCACTCCCCCTACAACTAGACCTCTAGACCTACAACTTGCATGAAAAAACAAAGATTACGTAGCTGATTTTAAATGGGCTAACATGTGTGAAAACTTAATTGCTCTGTTAAGAACCCAGCATGCAAGCTCCTGAGAACTCTGAATTTGCAGCAATAATATGTCTAAGAAATGGAAACATCTGCTTTCCCATTTCTATTGCTCACTCCCCCTACAACTAGACCTCTAGACCTACAACTTGCATGAAAAAACAAAGATTACGTAGCTGATTTTAAATGGGCTAACATGTGTGAAAACTTAATTGCTCTGTTAAGAACCCAGCATGCAAGCTCCTGAGAACTCTGAATTTGCAGCAATAATATGTCTAAGAAATGGAAACATCTGCTTTCCCTTCACCTAAAATTGATTAAACCTGGTATGGGCTTTTTCCTCTCCTGCCTCAGTCTGCAAGAGTTGCACATGATTTTGGATGTGAAGAAGTTTTTAGGCACAACAGGTAAAACAGAAAACATTAACAGATCAAGCGAGTAATTACTTGAGGCATTTTACCTCCTGTTAGCATTTCCACTCATTTCTCTTTCAACAATCTTTGAGAGACCTCACACAGCAGACTACAGAAATTACAATGTGTTGTGAAATTACCCATTTCTGTAAGCTCTTCATTTAGCTCTTGAAGCCAAAAGATGTCCATGTCATCCAAGTCATAGCGACACACAGATTCTGCCAGTTCCAAAATGTTGATGTAACCTGGTTCTGTGGGCTCCTGGCTGGAGCAGTGGATGTATTTCCTGGGTCGTGTATAGAGTACTTCTTTCACTTTTTCTGCTACAACCCTAGAGCGAAAATTTAAAAAAAAGAAAAAAAAAAAAAGGAAATAGTTACAGCTTTTTAAGAGACTCATCCTTGAAAGACATGAAATATTTGCTCTAAGTGCGAAGAAACCTAGTGTTTCACAGATTTTAAACTAGACAGTAAGTGTAGCCAGGCTAGGGAGACAGGATTCTGTCAATGTCATTTTCTCACACAAAATGTGCTAAGGTTTGCTATGTACACAGAATCCTTTTTAAAATGTAAGCCTATGCTTATGATTTTCAATTTGACGAATGCTACTAGTGCAACAAAGCAAGTGTTTCTGAAACCCACAGGAAGCATTCTGCACAAACCACTACAATCTTTGTTCTATATTCTTCCTCAATGGCAGAAAGAAATCTTGCCAACTGATTTCTTGAAAATACCAGCTTTTTCACAAAGCCTAATTTATTCTGCTGTAGTGTCTGTGTGTGAGGAAGAAATGCTTGCTCTTGGAATACACAGTCTACCCTTATTTTGTCAACGACGCTTTATCCGCATTATAAATCCATTATTTTTGTTATGCAAGAAACATTCTGATGCCAAGCAAAAATGTAAGGAGGAAAAAATCATCCAAGAAGCAAGGGAAGGAAAAAAAAATAAATTTGTGCTTTCAATCTTTCAGCTATTTCCAGAGATAAAACTCAGTGTTTGATTAGCGTGATTTCACAATGGAAAGAATGATCCTAGCTAGATAAAGTCAACCTTTCTCTGAATGCAATGCAAAAGGCCCTGCATGTGAAAGGAAGCCAGGGAGATACAGAATGGAACAGTGCCATGCATGAGCAGCTCTGCATGCCTTCTGGAGCTAACCCTCCACAGGACAAGGAATAGGGAAAAACTGAGGAAAATAAGGCAGCTAAGGAGGAGGAGGTGGCAGTGAAGCTGTATCCCTCATAATTCTTGCTGGACAATGCAGGCTGTCAATGTTAGCACAAACAATGTTCTCCTGCCATTCTTCCTTCCCCCTTCACACTGCTCATTTTTTCCTCTCATTCCCTTGTGAGGTTTTCTTTTCTCCGGTCCAGCCAAATCTATAGCAATTTTTTCCTTCTAATATAATACTGCTGGTATGAGATGCAATATATTTATTTTTAATAACTTGGTACTGACAATAGCCTCAGTGGAAATTAAATTACACTGGCATCAGCACTTTCACTGGACAATTCATTTATCTTTGTCTTGAAGACCACGCTGGCAATAGCATTTCTATGTTGAAACACGCTCTGTTTCCACAAGGAAGGGTTACAGGACTACAGGGCTATGTTTTCCTAGCCTAAGCACAGTGTGAGAGAACAAAAGATTATTTATCTCCTGAAACTGAGATCACTGAACTCCTGTACTGTTAAGCAGCCATTTGTGGTAAAAGAAGGCAGAAGGGGTTAAAGCTCTGGCAACAGTACCCAAACTTAAATTATATGAACAAACAAGTCACTTTATCAGGTATCAGTAACTACCACATGCCTAGTGCTCTATATCATCATGTTTCATAGGGAAACCTTTCAAGTAACATGTATAAGATATGGGTTTATTTTTAATTTACTCATCATACTCAGATGAAAAAAATAGCTTTTAATCCATAGCACCATGTGACTCAGGAAAAAAAGACGTTTTTAAACTCACAATGTAGATATTGTAACAGTGTACAGACAGAACCAGATCTGGACCGAAGTACCACAGAAATGTTTTCCAAATTGGCACTGGTGAGGTTTAGGAACATGCCTGAAGGCTGCTGCATTGAAGATTTAAAATGTAACCGCAGAGCAAAGCTGACTGCATTTAGACAGCCTGTTTCTGAGAGACCATCTTCTATGAACTGACATTTTGTGCACATGGTAAGTGTCTGACCACCCTTACCTGAGAGAAGGCTGTGGAATAGTTTCTGGACTGGCTGGAACTTGAACCCCTTTCTCCCATTCTTGTTTCCACGTGTCCGCAAAGACATAATATTCATCAGGGTTGACATGGTGAGAATCTGGCAGTTTCATGGCACTAATCAGATCCTTGCGGAACACCTGCAGGAAACAAGAAGAAACAGGGAAAG
>NW_008658766.1:5370-21295 GCF_000695815.1 Acanthisitta chloris
TCCTTAATCTGCACCGAAACAATGCGTATACCTTGATAATTTTATTAGAGAGTACCAACACAAACAAATACGTTTGAAACTATGTAGACTGTTAACTCTATTAGGTACAGTATGACAAGAAGTTTATACTAATTCAAAATCACACTGCTGCCTTGAAGGCTAATCAGAGGAGAAGGTTATTACAGGTGACCAGGGAGGGAGGAAAGGAGGCAGCACTTGATTCAAGTGATATTCATCGTTATCACTTTCGATCAGCTTATTTTACTTGCCCGTCTGTAGCCTTTACCCCAACTTACATACAAAATAACATATCCTTCTCTTTCACTCAGTTTCGCTGCTTTTAACTGTCATATTCATCACAGGCTACGACCAGTTGCCATGGCAAAATTGATATATAGGCACTTGCTCATTTATTAAAATCACTGGCCAGGATCCCTGAGATCAAAGATGAGCAGCTGCCTTTGCTGAAACATGAGACGGTGAAACAATCCAGCCTCAGCATCCTTCTCTCCTCAAACAAAGCAAACCCATCACTGACAGCCCTCCAGCCACAACACTCAACTCTTGGCTCAAAAGGGTTAGGTGTTTACAAGCATGCAAACATGATTATTGGTCAGCTCAGAGCTTACTTAACATCAATGTCTGTCAACTACAGGTGCATACAATTTAACTAAAGGGCATTATGTGTCCTTTGTGGTGTGAAGACTTTTTTTCCTCCATGGCTACACTGCACCAGTTTAACATTCAGTAAAGCAAACCAGTGACTGTGGCTTGGTGTTAGCGAGACATCACAACTAATTAACTGTATTATCGTAATGAGAAATCAAATCCTCCAAGAGCAATAAAAAGAAATGGAAAATATCCCTGCAATACGCTGTGACAGGTTGAACTCTCTTCTTACTAATTCAGTTTTATAGCCAGAAGAGTAATAAAATATCTCAGAGCCAAATATCTTCGTGTACCCTTTTCAATTTGACAGCACCAGACCAGTTATGCCTACTGCAAAAATTCTCAGCTGTTCTTGGAAATCATCAAGTAAACATTATTTAAAAGGGTCTGTGCTAAAATCAGGTATTGAAATAGGCTGCTGGTGACCTGAAACATCAGTGTTACTTCACCACGTCCTACAAATGCACCTCACATGGGCTACCAGGACATCAAGCTGACCACTGGCTCAAGGAGTGGGTTATCTGCCTTGGTTCAGAACAGACTGTTCACTGCTGCCTTCTGTGTAGAACTCCTCAGGTACCTTACATGCCTGTATTAAAATCTGAATGCCAAGAGCAAAAGCATCGAGACTGCAAGCATCCATTTTTTTCCAAGTGGTCTATGTACACACCAAGAATAAAATGCAGAATGACTGATGCCACTTAAAAGGCATTTTAGTTTTCTATGTTGCAGGTACAGAGCCAGGATTGAGAAACACTAACATGGCACAATCCTATAGAAAGAACATCAGAAGGAAAAAAAAGTCTGATACATGAGAAGTGCAATGACTGGTTCAATTACCAGAAAAAATATTCCTCAAATCTTAGATCCTAAGTGCTTTACAAACTGCCTTTTAAGCCACTGACAGAATATAGAAGTGGAGTACTTCACATCAAACCCACTGTTTTTTAAACACTAGATGAAAAATGCTATTAAAGGCATCAGTATTCTAACTACATTGCTTAGCAGCAAATCTTCTGATCATCCATTATGTATGGGAACTGTATCATCTCTATTTTTAGAGCACAAACCCCCTGGAGCATGGACTTGTTTTAGGTTTCTTTTGACTGGTGTATAGTACTGACCACATCATCACCACGCTGCAATCTCCGCTTCAGATTTCTAAAGTTTACAAGACAGGTACCCACTGAAGGTCAAAGATTCAACCTATAAGAAACATCAGTGTTGAAACCTTAAGGGACCCCAAAACTCAACTATGACTTCCTCAGAGTTGCCTGTTCATACAGTACAATTGAGGATTTCCCACAGATGCTTGGAATCCAATCATTACCATCACTAGCTCTCGATATCATTTGTTTCTTGACGTGTGGCCAAGCAGGGTCTTCCAACAGTAAAACACACTCTGAGGACAATGTATGAGAATACTCACTCCATACTCCCTTTGCTGCAGAAGTAAACCGAAACACCCAGGGGACCCACAGAGAGTTTTCTGACAAATCAAGTAAGTTCTACTTTAGCAGTCAGCCTCAAGGCTATGAACTAAGCCACCTACACTAAAGAGCAGACACAGGCCTTCAGGATGTAGACCGCCAGCTTCTCCTCATGGCTGTTTCTTTTTGGACGCTTGTTTGAAAAGTAATGCAGCTCCTCTACTAACTATGTCCACAGACCGACACCTAGGCTGTTCCACAGCACATACTCTCCTCTTGGCAAGGACCACCTTCACTTCCAGTGAACCCATGAAGTGCAATGATTATCTTTCAGGCACCCCAAAGCAGTTCTACTTCTTACCATACATATAGCACAACCCTTCAACTTCATTTTAGTATCACCTCTAATATCATAGTGAGAAGATCAGGTCCAGGCTAATAAGGTAAGCCCATCCAGACATATCACTCCTCAAGAGCAGACTCAGCTGGTGCTGAGTGTCTTTACACCAGGACAGAGCAGGGCCTTGCAGAGCTGAGCTGCAGCCAACCACAGCCAGGGGAGGCAGCTGCACACACAGCAGTGGGAAACTCCCCAGCACTGTGAGCATTCCACAGTAGCTACTGTGTGACACTGGGATTCTGAAAAAATATTTTTAGAAATCTAAAGCATGAAAGTGCAGATGAGTTTTAGCCCTGCTTATCATGCATGACTGCTTGGTCTGAACTTACCATTTCATCTTGCTGCCAGGAATTTTTAGTTTCAGCTGAAAACAGTGCAGTACTTGGAGTGAATGATATCAATGAAAAATGGGTTGGCTTATGTCATCATCAACATCATCTAATCTTAACCATTTCCTTAAGAAACTTCTATTACTTGTTTCATGTGTTAGCATCATCAAGGTTGGTGGAGATCTCTAAGATCATTGAGTCCAACCATTAACCTGTCACTCTGCTGGAACCCCTAAACCATATCCTCCAGCATCAGATACAGATGCCTCAACACTTCCAGGGATGGTGACTCCACCACCTCCCTGGGCAATATCCCAGTGCCTCAACACCCTCACAGAGAAAACATTTCTCCTAACATCTAATGTGACTCTGCCCTGGCTCAGCTTATGGCCATTCCCTCTAGTCCTCTCCCTGCAGCCCTGGCAGGAGAGATCATCATCCCCCACGTCTCTACAACCCCTGTCAGGGAGTTGTAGAGAGTCATGAGATCACCCCTGAACCTCTTCTCAAGGCTAAACAAATCCAATTCCCTCAGCTGTTCCTCATACAACATGTTTTTTTAACTGGGGTTTAATCTAGAAGAGAAGACCTTGTTTTTTTGGTCAAGATTAGCTTTTGGTTCTGCAGTAAAAGTCTGCCTAGATTTGCTGAGGATATGAGAACTTCCTAGTCACCTCTGCAGAGACACGTCGCTGTCTTTAGAGACAGTCTCGAAAGTTTTTTGCCTTTAAAAGATACATTCTACAAAAATTCTCCAGAAATATGGATGATCTGCTCCCCCATGGCATCAACACACCAAGCAACAGTGGTATCATGGAGCCATGGAAGGAAAGATATGGTTCATATGTTTTATTTGTTTTTCAGACTTCTGAGTCCTATTTGGAAATTATGTTAGACTAGTATGCCCAAGAAAAATTAGCTTCTTAGAATCCATTCATAAATGCTTCACCAGAAGCTGTCTATGACTTGAACTTGAGCTTCTTCTGGAAGCACTCTATGAAAATTGTATATACAATCTTCCTCACAGGACTCTGCTGTGCTCACTCTGTGAATAAATCAAGACCACGAAACAAAGAACACTATTTTGCATTTAGTATCCTTATCCATTAAAGGTATCCAGGAGAGCAGAAGTAATGGTATGGAGAATTACAGTTGAATACCAGCACTGAAAAGAGAAAATGGATCTTGACAATAGAATAGCCTTCCACAAAGCCCATCTTCGATGAACAACTCAAACATCAGACCTGCACAGACTGCCAGGCATCTTTTGTTCATGACCAATGTAAACTTAAAACCACACTAAGAGAAGGAAAAAACCAACAAAAAATGAGTCAAATACCTTTTCCAATACACCTCTGCAAGCTATTACTGAAGCTGACTGATGCCATTCCTCATTCACCTTGTCTTGCTCAAATGCATGTGTGAGAGAAAAGAAATGGATTGTGTCACCTCTTAAAAATTAAAAGAAAACAAAAACTCCTTCTTGTGACGCTCTTTGAGCTCTTGGGTACTTTGACAAACTGCTTACAAAACTCCCAACAAGGATAAGTCACTTGTCACAGGCACCTAGGCCAGGACTGGGAACCACACCTCCAAGGTTTACATCAATTATGGGCTAACTGCTCTGCTGTTAAAATCAAAGCAAGACTTCTGCTGAATTCTATCTAATTACTTCGGTCCTAAGGCTTTTCCTGCACCCAGCAGAGCCCCTAGTGAGTCAGCAACAGGTGTTTCAGTCCATTTCAGCCCCTCACACCTAATAAGGGTCAGAGAATCCACTGCTCCAGAAACACAAAGCTAGGATGTTTAAAAGGCAAGAGGGAACTATTATGTCCTCTCCCATCTCCCCTGCAAGAGTATAATATCAGAATTCTTTTACAGAAAACAGCACAGAATGAAGGGCAATATCCTGTCTAACCAGAGAAAGATGAACAGCTAGTATTCTCCTGGATTTCTGGTGTCCTTCACAGCCCACCTTGAAGGCCAAGTTTGAAATTCCAGCATCAAACACTCAAACTACAGTGGGCACCTTCTGTAAAGTGAAAATTACATGAGGGTTTTTCATCATGTTTGGGGTAAAATACATTAGTTTAATTCACCTTTGAAAGGATCTAGTAACTTTTTTATTCCTGTAAGCACCTGTAAGATTTAAAGCTTACTCTGCTATTGCAGCTCTCAAGTACAGGCCCTAAGTGAAACTGAAACACACTTATAAAGCAGCAGGTTTACACCTCAAATCACCTTGTAAATAATAAAACAAAAGTCCAGTTCTAATATGACCTGTAACAATTGCTGCATAGCATCTGAGAACGGTTTCATCTTTGTATGGATGTTTCACAGTGTGTGCAAAAGACTGCCCATTTACAGGGCATGAAGCTCCAAGAATGGAATTTGGTGGACTCATCCTGAAAAGGTACAATTCTTCTAGTTAACACACAGCAGCCTGAGCATGAAGTTTCTGAACTAAGGCACCTTATTATAGAGACATGTGGAGACTTGAGACAGGTTTGCTTTGGTTTTTGGTTGGTTGTGGAAGTTTTGATAGCCAAGTAAATCAAAAGCAACAAGATTTTAAAATTGAAATGAAGCTGCAGTTCCAGGCACATAGAATCATCAAGGTTAGAGGAGACCTCTAAGCCCAACCATTAACCTGTCACTGCTGGAACCCTGAACCATATCCTCCAGTGTCAGGTCCAGGCACCTCTCGAACACCTCCAGGGATTCCAGGTCGACTTTCACCACCTCCCCGGGCAATCTATTCCAGTGTTTGGCCACCCAAACAGGGAAAAAAGTTCTCCTAACATCTAATCTGAATCTGCCCTGTCTCAGCTTATGACCATCCCCTCTAGTCCTCTCCCTGCAGCCCTGGCAGGAGAGATCATCCCCCACCTCTCTATAACCCCTGTCAGGGAGTTGGAGAGCGCCATGAGGTCACCCTTGAGCCTCTTCTCAAGGCTAAATAGACCAAATACCCTCAGCAGTTCCTCATATGACACGTTTTCCAGACCTTTTCTGCCCTCACTGCCCTTGGCTGGACTTGCTCCAGCACCTCAATGTCCTTTTTGCAGTGAGGGGCCCAAAGCTGAGCAGAGCACTGAGGTGTGACCTCCCCAGTGCCCAGTGCAGGGGGATGAGCTCTGCCCTGGTCCTGCTGCCACACTATTCTTGACACAGGCCAAGATGACACTGGCCTTCTTGGCCACCTGTGCACAGTTGGCTCATACTGAGCAACTTTCACCAGCACTTCCAAGTCCCTTTCTGGCTAACAACACTCTCACCTCTCCTCCCCCAGCCTGTAGCACTGCATGGGGTTGTTACATCCCAAGTGCAGGACACAGCACTGAGCCTTATTGAACCTCAAACATGTAACAATCAGACTGAAAAACTTCACGTTAAAAAAGCTGTCATAGACAGGAGTAAGTGTAGCATTAAATTTGTAGTTGCCAAACATCCACACAATTTGGACAAGCAATGCAGTAAATCCTAATGTTAAAACCCCTACTCCCTAAAACTATTTTTATGGATTATCCAGCACTCAAGCAAATGAAAAATTGTACTTTTCTCTTAAGTATCCATGAATCTTCCTAGTCTCCTTTTACAAGCATGTATAAGAAAAGCCAGGAAATTGGATACTAAATCAACCTTACCTAACATCATGTCTCTGACAGTATCGCATGAGCCAGAAGAATGTGTAAGAACACGTCGTTTCCTTCTGGTTGCTAATCACACATAAGCTTTGGATTTTAGGATTAATCCTAACAATCAATTTTTAAAGTGGTATTAATTTATACAGATATTTAGAAAAATCTGTACTCGCTATCATCTGTCCAATTCCTTTTTTAATCTTGTTTAATTCTCAGTCTCCACAACTTCCTGTAGCAGATGAGCTTTACAGTCTAATTACATGATGCATGAAAAGGATATCCTTTTAATTGCTGCAGATTTTCTAACTTTTGGCCTCATTTATCAAATCCCCCTCCTCCTGGCTGCCTTTTCTCCCCAGTTCTTCCACCACAAGGCCAGGCAGAACTAAAGCTCTCTAGCTCTGCTGTTTCCAGACCATTCATATTTTACTGTTACACCTGCTCATTCCCTTCCAAAGGTAAGATAGTTCAGCCTTTTCACAAACAAACTTTTCCACACCCTTCTGCATTTGGGATGCCTCTTCCTAAAGAGCTCAATAGCCTGAGACAGTATCTCAAACAAACAGACAACAAAAAAAAACACCTCCACAAAAAAACAATTCCAAAAGAACCTTAACAGTAACCGATGAGGCTGCACCTCTGGCTTACATAAAAGTATTGTAGATTTCTTTCAATCAGCTAAGCCAACCAGGTGAAAAAAAGGAGCTCATGCATAAGGCATGTTTGCCAGAGGCCTTGAGAAGCCTGTACACATGTCCAGGTCAATTCAGAATTTCCTAAGGTAAGCACGCACACAGAAGTAAGTCTCTTGCTACTACACATGGTACATGCAAAGCCACATGAATTAACCACATTGCCCATTTATTCACAGAACAAAACCAACCACTTGCAAACTGCAAAAAGAATTCATTTATTGCCAAGAGTCTAGTCTTACAGGGTTCTCCTCAGGATCAAGACCTACAATTTATGTGGCAGTTAAACACCACTAAAAAGTTTCACATACCCAAGTAAGGAAAGCAGAGCATTTACTTGTAGAAGACAAGGTGCATTTCACATAACAGAGCTATTGTGATTAGAAATGAGGGATTAAAAACTACTCTTGCTGTGAGATTCAAAACCCTATTTGCAAACAGAGGTAAAGTACTGCCATCTTATATGGGAAAGGCTTAAAAAAAAGCACAGTGCTAACTTAACCTCTAAGTTTCAAAAGGGAGACAGGACTGAAAAAAAACCCCGACCCTGTATAGGAACTTGAGTGTCAAAGACATCTTAGACTCTTTTGTGACCCCATTAGCATAAGGGAAAAGAAACGGTCACTCATTCAGGATGGCCCAGCTAATAGGTTTTCCCTGCAAAAATGATTCTCACCACTCTGCCATCGTTTTCTGCTGCAGCTTTTATGGAGACAGGAAAGGGCAAAGTACAGGGTTCACGATGAGCCAGACATCCTAATGCTCCGACTCTGCTACTCCCACACTGCCCAGGCCTGTGAGCCCTCCCACCTGCCTGTGAATCTGCTGAGGGCCAACACCATCACAAAGGGCTCGAGAGCTGTTACAACTTCATACTACTGGTGTGCCTGTAACCTTAGCACATTTATTATTCAAAGTAAATGCTAAAGCTAATTAGATAACAGCATTTTCAAGTCACCATTTCAGTAGTTTGTTAGGGACTGGAATGCAGAAGGGGAGCAGTGACAAAGAGCCACAGTCTTGCTTTTGACATTACATAGAGAAACACCATGGTCTGAAGAAGCACCAATACAGGCTTGCCTTTTTCTCACCTTCTTCTCCAAGGAGGACATTGAAGTGGGGCCCAGGTCTAACCCAGTTACATCCCTTCTGGGATGTAGGCTCTGGGAACAGCTTTGACATTTGCACCATAACACCACACCTCTTGTCTTAGCAGGAACACCACATGACCTCACTCCACTGAGGCCACTTCCCATGCCCACCTCAATTCTGAAGTACTTGGGAGACGATTCAAGGCAGAACAGTCCTCAGCTGCAACCACTCATCATCTTTTATAGGTGACCACAGAGGACCAAGGCAAATACCGACACATACACTCACTCCTTGCTTGTTGGTCGCAGCACCAAACCCAAGCTTTTATCTGGAGAGAGAACCCAGGTACGTGGGCTGGGCTGGTGATGGTTGAGGAAGGGGAAAAACGGCTGTGTATTCACACGCAATTTAACTGAAAGTGCCAGGTATACTGGCATGAAGGAAAAAGTAATGTACGAAGACCATGAGCAAAAACGTACCCAAACAGCTCCTTATAGCTTTGACCTTCTAGATTTTCTGCATCACTAACTCAAGAAACAGCCTGCTGCCTGGCAAGCAGAGGTGAATGAAAGGAGAGCAATGCCAACTTGTTAAAGAGAGGCCTTGCTAAAGGGATGCTGTCAGCCTGAAATTTTAAATTTCTATCTAATAGATATTAGACAACTACTACTGCAAAGAGCTTGTGGGATTACAACATGATTTTAGAAGTGTGTGAGATGGGGTCCCTTTTCAGTCTTTGCTTTACACCTTTGTCACCACTTGGTGCATAAATAATCAATTTCAATGCTCTGCTGACAACAGCATTTCATGTAATACACTCTCCAGCATATGCTTTTCAAGGGGCTAGGAAGAGTGCTTGCTTCTAGGAGAAAAAAAGGAAAAATTGGGAGGTGTAGAGATTATTACTGTCACCTTCCATTCACTTTCCCAGAGGACTTATTTTTTGTTTCAGGATTCTTCTGAATACTGATGACAAAGAGATTCCAGTATTCCTGAAAGGATGATGTTATAGAATACACTTTTTAAATTCCAAATGTATATTCCAGATTTTGTTCTTCGAAGTTTCATATTTTCAAGCACTAAAGGGATCTATCTAGATTTTGCCTTGGAACAGGTAAAAGCAGCAGCAAAGATCTCAAAAGGAGGAACTGAAAACATTGCTCATTTTAATTCCTAGAAGCTATGTAAGCAGAACACTTTTATGCTACATACATGGACCACATCTTCATAACTATTGTTTATAATGTACATATGTAGAGACAGAATGGAGCAAATTCAAAGAAAACTGCAATAGGACAATCCCTAAGATTAAGGGATACAAGAAGAAAGCTGGATGGCTGGGCAGGAAGAAGGGATTGGTAAGGGACTAGTACTGAGGTGTCTCTCAAACAGCAACAAGTCTGTTTCAGTTCCCATTCGCACAGCTTGGCTAATAAACAAAGCTACTGCCCAGGCAAACATAAGCAACACTTAGAAGACCTCAGTAGACACAAGTAGTTTTAAGACTAAAATTCTTACGGAACCATAATCCTCATACCAATATTTTAAAGGTAAACAGCATAGTAGGCTTTTCTTAACTTTCTTGATGGCTGCAAATAAAACCCTATGTAACTAGTTCTGGCCAATTTGGCTTTTTTTGAACACTCATGCAAGATTTTCTTTTAGACATGAATCAGGGAGTGTTCTTCAATTAACTTGTAATAAAAATTAAGGTTCCAAAGACAGGGTGTGTTCTGTATCACTTACCCTGCCCATAGCAAACCAAACTCACCTAGTTAGCAGCATTTAGAAACAAAGAGTGAAGTATGTTTGCTGAACAGCTTTCGTTATGAGTACCATCTATGTAAGTTCATGCAACCTCACACAGCAGTAACTATGCAGGTAAAAAGCTGCTGCTATAGTACACAAAATAACATCTGGGAAATAACTCAGCTTAAAATTCTAGTGAAGCACAGTGGGTTTTGTCTGTCTTTTTTCAGCAACCTCAGGCATCAACAGTCATACTAAAATGCTGAAAGACTCATTTAGAGGGAATGTGGTAACAAGTAAGGGGAACTAGCTAGCTGCAAGAAACATTTCTGCCACTTGAGTTACTATTTGACTTCAGCCCTTAAGAAAGCAAACAAAGTCTGGAGAAGGCAGCCAACAAATCCCTCCTCAAAAAAGAGGCTACGAGCGGAATGGTTGACAGGATGGCTTTGAGCACTAGATTGTGCAAAATGGCACTTTATTACACTGGTGAATAAAGTGACAGTGGTGATAGGTGCAGAGGTTCTAACAGGTGGAAATGGCAGAGTAAAAGAAAGCTTTACTGAAGGTAAAAAGCCAAGAGAAAGAAAGCAGCAGGAGCTGAGCAAGCATGGCTTATACATATCTTGCCCACTTAAGTGTCCCACTGTTTCTCCTAAAGCAGAAAGAAACTATTCTGCCCGAACACATAACATGAACCACTTTCTGTGCCATGAAATCTTAAGACCATCCCAGCTTTTGCCAATTTCAAAATGTGACTAAAACTCAGGGGAAGAACAAATTACATGCCGCTGTCTACAAATGCCATAAGTGATTTTGGGACATCAAACACCAGAGCTCCTATAATACTCACACAGTGGGGAAAACACGGGTTCACAGAGAATTTGACAGATGACAAAAGGCACTTGGTTCACAGCTCACTATTTCAAGGCTTAGAAGCATAAAAACGACATGACAAAAACCTACCAGTGACCAATCTTTAATGCCAGTTCTTACCTCAGCAGGCTTCTTTTGTTCATTTGCTGGTGGTTTTGACTTGCTCCTGTATTTAGAACAAGAAGAAAAGGAAGTGGAAGGACCTGTTAAAAAAAAAAAAAAAGAAAAAAAAAGAAAAAAGACCATTATACCTCATTTCAATTCATTTAATTTCTTCAGTAAAACACAAGGCACTCCAATCTCTTGAATTATCAGATTTTTTTGACAAGACGTGGGCAAAAAACCCTCTTAGGCAGTCTGTAGGCTTAATTACAGCTCCTCCAGTTCCACTCCTTTATAAAAACCACAGCACACTGAGTTTATGGGTAACATTCTGCTCTGCCCAATACAAGCATGAGTAAACAGAAACAAGCAGGCAGACAACTTTCCTTATTTCCCTTTTAATGAAGAAGAAGGAGGAGCAAAACCAAGGACAGAGTTTGCAAGTGCTCAAAAAAACCAAACAGAAACAAAGAAAGAAGCAATGATACCAAAGTGTGCTGATGAGAGATGCAAAACATGTAGTGTGGCATCTACACATTTCTGGGCAAAATGCTATTTCAGTAGAGGATACATTGATGACTCGCAGGGAATATGACAATGAATCATCATTATGTATAGAGCTATTAGATAGGCACAGGTTTAGAAGAAAAGACACTGCCATCCAGGGTTGTTTGGGGTTTTTTGCAGACAAAATGGGAAGATGCAACTTAAGGCAATGTGTGCCAAGGAACACTTACAGTGTAACTTTAGTAAATTGTTTAACAGATCAAGAACCAGTATAAAGTAACATAATTAATATACTGGTTAGAACTCTAATGCGTCAATGCTCAAGTAGTTTGCCACCTTCACCTATTTTTTTGAAGCTCTGCACAACTCAAGGCAATGGGATTCTTTTTAAACAAATAATTATAGAATAGGACCCTGGACAGTAAAATTCCTCTATTTACAAATTTCTTTTTCCCAACTCTGAATGGGAAAGATACATAAATTTCTCTTAAAATTCTAAGCAGACTCAAAACTCTTCTCAGATTTATAGGACCCCTCACCTCATTTTCCTCCTGTAGCATGATTCAGAACACCAAAGACCACAGAATGCAAAACGAAATCAAGCAAGAAACATGTTTTTTAAATTACAAGAGGTGAAACTGTTTGCCCTCAAACCACAGAAGGAAACCACAAGGGGGTGATAGACCAAAGAAAAACTAGCAGGTATTACTTACTCTCATTGTCTGAACTGTCACTGGTGCTTAGATGCCTGTGGCGTTTCATCCTGACGCATCCTAAAGAGAGAAAAAAAGTTGATGACAACCATTCTACCAGAAAATCACCGGCTGCTGGCTGACGCCAAGTTCTTCACACTAAAGCCAAAGCTCCTCTGAAGAGCTCTCAGGCATGAAAATAATCCCAGTTCAGCCAGCACGTTTTATTTCTGCGAGCAAGTACTAGAGCCAGGTATTATTTGTGTAACTGAGCACCCTCGGAACCCACATGCCTCTGCTGGGCAGAGCTTGCTTTCCATTTTGCAGAAAGGAGTGCAAGCTGCCAGCTGATTCCGGCAGGGTGAGCGTGCTCGGCTCTCCCAGGAGACTCAGTGTCCCATCTGTTCAGCTGCAGGAAGAGTTGCCATGGTGGCAGTCGCTAACTGAGAGACAGTGGAGGCCAGGAAATAAGGTGGATGTACAGCAAGGCAAGGATTTAGAAATATAACTCACCTTAGAAAAAACAAGCCAGAAACCACCACAAAAGAAAAACCAAAAACCCAAAGGCATCCAGGCAAAGCAAAAAGCAGACTTTAAATAGGGACAATCACAGAAAATAGTGACTGGTGCCATTTAATTTAAATCAGCACTTGGTTCACAAGAAATGTGGTTTTCAGAAGTTTGAGAGGTGATCAACAAGGGCAAGAGCAGAGTCCTGCACCTGGGGAGGAATAACCCCAAGCACCAGCACAGGTTGGCACTGACCTGCTGGAGAGCAGCTCTGCAGAGGAGGACCTGGGGGGTCCTGGTGGACAACAAGCCCTTGTGACATGAGTCGACAGTGTGCCCTTGTGGCTAAGAAGGCCAATGGAATCCTGAGATGCACTAAGTGTTGCCAGCAGGTCGAGGGAGGTGATCCTGCCTCCCGACTCAGTCCTCATGAGGCCACACCGGGAGGATTGTGTCCAGTTCTGGGCTCCTCAGGACCAGAGGGACATGGAGCTCCTGGAGCAGGTCCCGCAAAGGGCAACAAAGATGAGGAGCACCTCAGTGATGAGGAAAGGCTGAGGGAGTTGGGGCTGTTCAGTCTCAAAAAGAGATGACTGAGATCTCATTCATGTATTCAAGTACATGAACAGGAGGTGCCAAGATGATGGAGCCAGGCTCATGTCAGAGGTGGAAACCAGTAAAACAAGAGGTAACAGCAAAACCTGATGCACAGCAAGTTCCACCTGAATATGTGGAAAAACTTCTTTCCTGTGCAGACACTGAGCACTGAACAGATTGCACAGAGAGGCTGTGGATTCTCCCTCACTGGAGGTATTCAAGAACCATCTGGACACAACCCTGAGCCATGTGCTCTAGGATGGCTCTGCTGAAGTAGAGAGGTTGGACCAGATAATCCCTTGTGATCCCGTCCAACCTAACTGGTTCTATGGTTCTGTGATCAAGGGTAACACCGGGAAACACTTCCATGGTCTGCACCACTTCCATTACAAAAAAAAAAAGTACTGAACTTTTTGAAATTCAGTTTTTTAACATGTAATGCATACAGAGAATAGAGAAGAAGAAATTTCTGCACTTCTACTTAATAAAACAAAAATCAAAACAGTGATCACTCTAAACAAGTGGCAACTGCAGGAGGGACACATTCTTATTAGTCCTGCCATTCTACATTATTCACTGTTACATTTGTTAAATAAGATTCAATAACAGTTTACAATGAATAGCAGCAAATGAAAATCAGATTTCTGGGTTTTTAATGGATTGAGTGAGAAAATCAATAGAGAAAAGTAGTAAAAAATGATTCTGCAAGAACAGGCAAGAACTCTTTTTTTTTTTTTTTTTTAAGCAGAAGATATGCACAAGGAGGTTACAGACAGCTGAACCTGAAATGCCTGCAGTGGTCTAAGCGCCAGCCTGGCCACACCTGAAATGTAAGCAGCTTCATTTCTTAAACATGACCACATGCTGTTAAAAAAGCAACACAGCTAAATATCCCATTTGATAAACCCTCCACGTTAGTTACTGCACAATGGATCTTGAGATTATCCAAACACCATGGGATAAACAAGATTTCCAGATAAGAGAAGCCTGTCCAAAGGCTTTGAAGAGATTGCAATTGAATTGTTTGCAGCACAAGTGTTTAATTTAGTGGAAAATTTCAGCAGTCTTTGTATTTAAGAGAGTGAGTTTACTGAATCTAAATGCAATTATTGCTCAAAGTTTAAACCAATCCTTTTGACCTGTTATAAAGAGACATTGCCCACACTCCTGGAAGCTGAAAAAGGAAGTGATGCATGCAGCCTTCAAGCAAGCAGATGCAGAACTTCTGAGTCAGGTATTTAACCTGGGGGGAAGTCAGACTGACACAGTGCTCAACAGGATGGGACATCAAAGATGTTATTTGTGTCACTTAAACAAACAAGCTATAAAATCTCATTGCATAGCAATTAATGTCACATTAATTCACCTTCTCACAGCTCAGGTAAGCTGGGGGAGGCAAGGCAGCCAGGCAGTATATGAAGACCAATGTCCAACAGAAGAGTGACACCAAGATGGAAATACCCAAACCACGGCGGGACCTCACTTCCAGCTAGCAATGTAAGGTGGCTCGTGCAGGCACCAGTCAGGTAAAGAAAATGCCACGAATCTCTTGGGCAAAAGCTGTTTGACAGGTGAAAGGCACTCGGGTCAGGAGGACCTGTGTTTGTGCATGCTTTGGGGGTACCAGACTGAAGTTTACCGCAGAGCAGTGAGGGGAGGCCTGGAAGACTATCTTCATATTGCCAAATCACGAAGTTTAAAGGCATGGACTTGAATCAAGAGCAAAGAAAACGGTACTGCCTATTTGAGAGCAGACAAATCCAGCTCCCTGGAACATACAACTCTCCCTGAAAAGGAGCAGGTTCTGCTCGTGGCAACACCTCTGCTAGCAGTCTTCTGTTCCAAACAACCTGGCTTACAGACCATCGGGCATCTTACAGAAAGATGCATCTAGGTGTACTGAGCAATATTCTTTACTTCCATTTCTTAGCAAGACATGCAAGTGCTTGCTACTTACTTTGTTTTACTGTTCAGATGAATTTTTGAGCAGTTCTTAAAAGCTGCTGAAAGCTTATGGCAGGTGATGCCCACCTCTTACAGTCTATATAAACATGCAGCAGTAAAACCTTTCCACCCTGTACTAAAGACAGCTTTCTGCAGAGCACAACATGAGCAGTCAATTAAAGTAGGGTCAAACATGAGGTTGAGAGAGACAACTACAGGAGGGAACACCCAGGAAGCCTGGACTTCTGCCTGGACAACCGAGAAAGAAGAGCAGAGGTGGCTACTTCAAAGAGAGTTTTCACACGGCCAGCAAGGTAACAAAACCTTCAGAACAGAGAGCACACCTCTGCCAGCAGGGGAGGGGAGGAAAAAACCCCAAACCAAAACTAAACTAAATTATAAAGCTGCTATTTGAGAACTGGATTTGTAGCAGCTCCGGCAAGAGATTTACACCTTCATCACAGCAGACGGAAACAGAAAAGCAGTCACTCGGGGTAAGAAGCCCTGAATAGTAACAGCACTGGATTCCCGCCTGATTTTTTCGTTTTCAGCACTATTAACCACAACAGGGAATAAAAGCCCACAGAGCTATGACAAATCACAGGTGTGTTGGGTTCAGTAAGACAGGTTATTAAAGTGGCCAACAGGCTGTAAGTTCACCTCACGCCGCCACATGATGCAGGAGTAAGAAA
>NW_008658766.1:21336-27104 GCF_000695815.1 Acanthisitta chloris
TGAACAGGGCACCCACCCTGCGGTACCCTTGTGCACACTGGGACTGCCACACAGCTTTCAGCTCGCTTCCACCCCATCAGGGCTCATCAGAGAGGTTCACTAATACTGACAATGCTCCCACTCCCTAGCCACTGCAGAGGGACCCCGAGGTACCACCCGCTGCGTGGCGAAGCTCCGGCCTCACTTCACCTGCCTCTGCAGAACAAGCAGCAGCAGCTCAATCCAGAGAAACAGGAGATGCAAAGCCAGACCCCCCACACCACAGACATCAATGTCAACCTTTCCCAGCTTCAGTCCAATTCCCCCCAGAGTGGTCCGGTACCCTTCACTTTGTCCCAGCGTTCTGCAAATGTGCATGCTGAGTTTCTTGTCTGAATGTTTAGAACTTCAGTTTTGGCATTTAAACTTTCTAGCTAAGTAAAACAGGGAGCGTAAAGCAACTGAACACTGAAATGCTGTTGCAGAGCAAGAGGTAAGTGGTTCCACCCCTCTCAAAATGCCCCAAGAAAATCCTTACTTTTCAGTCACTGAGTCATGATTCTCACAGCCTTAAAAGGTAAGTAGAGGTCCTTCAGCTATGGATTTGAAATGTGCTCAAGCCTTACAGTAAAGCACAGATTACCTTAAAAATGGTCATTAAAAATAAGAATATAACATGTCTTGATCTACAGCTTTTTTTTTAACCTTTTTATCTTTCAAATCCACAGAGGGACTAACAGCTGATCAAGCACTTGTATGACAACACACACAAATCCGAAAGATTCCTTCGGGGACCTTCTAAATGAAACTCAGAACACAGAAGCGATGTTAAGAAATCATCATGTCACAAGAAGATGCTCAACTCTCCAGGCAATTATTGCAGTGGAATGTTTGCTGTCATCACTTTCAACACCAATGACTAGAGTGATTCCTAAATTTGAACCATGCTCCACACCTGCTGCATTCCTGACTTGTCAAGCCGTGGCTGTGTGGTTATCCTCAATCTGCCTGAAGCAGCTCAAGACAAGAATCACAACTTAAAGAGAAATCAGACTCATTCCCTGCTGTCACCTAAATGCAGGTCAGGATGCCCTGAACCCCAGGAAACATTCAGCCACAGGCAGCAACATTTTGCTGCCAGCATTTCCCTGGCTCCCTGAAGGCTACTGCACACATTGGGAATTTCGCCCTGGAGCCAGAACTGATGCTTGGATCCAACTCATCACTCGGGAATTTCGCCCTGGAGCATCCAAGCATCCAACTGATGCTTGGATCCAACTCATCACTGTGCTCTCAAGGAAAGCCAGGGAAAAGCCACCTTGCACTCACCTAGCTGAAATTAAACATGAATCTCAGTCAGCACGTGCAAGAATCTAAGAGGGTAACACTGACATTGCCAAAACTTTAAGGGATAAATTTTATAATTAATTATTTCAAAATTATGCTTTTTGCTTATTCACAGATATCTGTGCTGCTGCAGTGAACAAGAAGCAGCCACTTGCCTCTACCATCTTTCTCTCCTCTCCCCGAGGAAAATCAATGTTGCACCAACTTATGGCACTTCCCATTCCTGAAAAGCTACTTACCATACACTATTCAAAAGATAAACAAGTCAAGTAGTATCCATAAACAAAATTTCGAAGCTTTATTCAAAGCAAAACTACATTTCAAATACCTGCAGAAACAATAGCACCAAACATTTTTTCCCTTTTCAGTTTGTGTCAAAGTAAACAACTAAATTTACCAAATAACCTATTAAATTTATCCTCTTGTTCCAACACATTCCTCAGAATAGTTCATGAGTAACAGCAGAAAGAAGGATGAGGTATCTCAAAGCCTGAATTTGTACAGCATATTAGGCAAGACATCAGTGACAAGCACGCAAAATGAATCCTTAAAGCCAGCCAAGATTTCTGAACAAAACTGTCTCTCCAAGGAGCAGCAATTCTTCCTGGATTCACTTTTTTGCAGAGAAAGGTTAAACATCTCCATACGCTAACTCAGTATCTGTTAGGACCTACAGAGTAGGAAAAAAGCAACCAAGAAATTCAATGAACTGTTAAGCAAATATATCCTAGACCTGTGAGATTTTATTTCTTCAACATCTTAAAATAGCCTGACAAAAATGGAATTGGCCACAGCACTATGGAAATTTTCAAGTGGGACAAAAAATAACCTACTTTCTTTTTCTTATTAAAAACAGCATCTATGTATGAAACCCAAATGACAAGTTACATGCAGATTTCAAATTAAAATTCTATACTTATACTTTTACAATATGGCTTGTCTACAAAAAAAAAAAAAAAAGCAAGCAGAGGCAGTAGGTAGCAATTTCCAAGTCTCCAAAATGTGGTTTATGTAACTGTTAAATTTAGATTAGGAAGCAAATTATCTTGAAAGGTCTCCAGGAAATGTAGTACAGTAAAACCATTTAAATAGGTCAGATTTCATAGTCAACTGCCAGGGAAATTACGAAATATGAATAGAGTTAATACAACCTTTCAAATAACTAGAGGAAGAGAGATCACTCGTGTTTGGGTTTTTTATTATTATTTTTTAATATCCTATCCAATCTCACAAAAAGCTATATAAACGGGAAAAAACACCCACTTGGAACCTGGTTTAGCAATATTTGCTGCACTGAAAATGTTTGAAAGGTTAAACAATTCACAGAAAAGGACATTCAGCAAAAAATGTAACAACTTTAACCATTCTGTGATTGCTTCTTCAGCTCATTCCAACCAGAGAATGTTTAAAACTTAATAGTATACCCCTACTCTACTCAAGAACCCCACAACAGAGTGACCACATCTATCCTATCCTCCCCTCACCACCAAAATGAATACTCAATTATTCTCTAAAGTTTGTACTGGGCCTACCACAAAATAAAACTTTTCTTGCTGCTCTTTCATACTAAGCCTTGATTAACATAACAATCTGCAATTCAACAAAGGAGGAACGCATCAGTTTTTAGAAGCAGCACTATCAGCAACAGCCAGTTCCTTTGTCACCTGGTAAACAAGTTATTTTAGCAGGCAGAGAAGTGCATGTTACAGAAATGCCACTTTGCCCCTTCTGCCTGATGCTGCCAGCAGTTGCCCACTTTTGTCTGTTTCTCTGCTCTTCAGCCATACCACTGTGTGCCTTCATGACAAAACACCGGTAAGGAACCAGTACTGCAGCTAGGAACAGGCAGGAAATATTACCAAACATGGGTCTATATCAAGTGCAATAGCAAGGAGACATAGTCCCAAGCTCCATTTTCCGTGTATGCTACCTTTTTATATAAAGCAATTTGGCAGCTGACACAAAGGTACTGTGGCTTTAAATAAGAGAAGAAAAAAAGAAGAAAAATCCAAAACATCATCTTCCAACATGGCTTATCCCCTGAAATCATTAAATTCTGCACTGAGTTCAGCTGACAGATCATAAAACTAAGATGAAGAAACCCCAAACCTAATCCCACATATACAGTCATTTGTGGATTATGGGCCTAAAGGGAATCCTGACATAATTTCATGCGCCCTTCTACCATGATGATCCATCATTCAGTCCAGTGCAAAGCACTTGATGCCCATCACTTTGCCTTCCGTGTATAAACAGAGGATAAGTGATGCTACTTTACCTTTGTAACATGCTTTGATGATACAGTAAAAAGCAGCAGATCCCAAGTACAATTGCTTTCCCTGCCTTAAAAACAGAAGAGCAGCTTTTAACTTTGGGTGCTGCATCCATGCATTGACCCACCACAAGGGCAGAGGGGCAGACCTACACTGGAGACCTCCAGCTGAATTGCCTCATGCCAAGCAGCTTGTTAAAACTCAGAAATCCTTCTCAGATGAGCAAGTCACCATCAATACACGCAGTGCTACCATTACCTCAACAGAAACCCTCCAAGAGGTTAGAAAGAAATTAAATTGTGCTGTCTTCTCAGCACTTTCTTGATGCTCAGCAGTGACCAAGCGGCCTGAAATTCATCTTTGAAGCAAGCTGCATGTGTTGGCCTGTGCACAGAGCAGCCAGGTGGGCCAGGCTGACATGGAAATATTTCTGCCCATTAAACATTGCAGCTTTATATTAGTGTCCTGAAGGTGATTCTGATCTGGGCATCATCAATTAAAAAAAATTAAACATCAGACTGTCATTAATTCAAGTGAATACACCATTGCATGTGTGTCTGTGAGCTGCTCTCTGCTTCAGTCCTCGTTATCGCTTTCTACTCCTGAACAGAACACTGGGTTTATACCAGCTGTTTATTAACAGGATTATTGTTTTCACAGAATAATTAAAGATGGAAAGGACCCTTTGAGGATCATGCAGTCCAACTCCTGGCTTTGTACAGGACATCCCCGATAACCACACCATGTTTTCCTAAAACAGCAGCAGAGATTTGGACATGCAAAAAATTCTTTTCCTTCAAAACACCATACTGAGCTTGAATGAAAGCCTGCTTTTAACCTAAAATTAAGACAAGAAGCCACAACCATCTCAGTACTGCCTGGTATTGCCATACTCACACACCACCTGAAGCATGTGTGTCTGTCTGTCTGTCTGGAGCCTGGTGAACACTCCTCATCCCTCTCCCAGCATCACTCCCAGGCACGGGCAAGGCTAAGATGAGGGCACATCCCTCAGGAAAGGGACTGTCCTCAGCAGGGTGCTGTGCTCAGTACAGCTCTGGGCACCAGTGGGGTGTCGTGCCCCTTTCTGCCCACCCCAGCCAGGACCATCTCACGGCTGTGGGCCCCTCTCTGGGGGAGCAGTAAATCCCCCAGTGTGATGAGATGAGGAACAAGTTCCCAGTGGGAAAGTCACAGTGACATTAAACACATGCGCACCACCATCGCGGCTGTAATGCAGCAGGTCAGTGCCAGAGGCTGAGGGGGCCACAGGGCACAGAGGAGCACCATGCCAACAGAGAAAAGCCACCACAGCTCCTCAGGACAGTGTCACACAAACTGTCTCTTGTCAGGCTGCTGTAGACTCCACAGCAGCTAACTGATCCCTGAAGGAATGCTGAGGAGGCAGGGGCCAGCCTGCATACAGCCCTCTAACTATGCACCTGCACCAAGTGAGATGGAAAAGCACCTACCCCTAAAATTCTCTGATTCTACCCCAGTTCCGCATGCTCAGGGAGTCTGCATGGAGGAGCTCACAGGAGGGGAGACAGTTACTGAGCCTGTGCTGTCCGTTTTCCAGGGCTCCCTGAGAAGGAATCTCATACCTGACTCATAGCGGAGGCACCCAATAACCACGGTGCAAAAGAGAAAAGCAAACCCCCCAAGCCCATTTACCCAGCGAACAGGAAGCTAAGGACAACATCTGCTCTGATGAGAGACTGATGTGGATGTACTGCGACTAAAAACAGACCAGGTCATCATCCCCAGTGCTAAGCCAGGCAAACAAGGAGCTGGTTACACAGGGGTTGGACACCCAGGGACTGCCACGCGCACTCTGTCTGCAAGGAGACTGCAGTCACGGCGTGCCAGTGCTGGCAAGGAACACACACACACACACACTTCACCAATATGACTGAGCAGAAAAACCTCTGAGCATTTAGCTGGGCTTTCTATTTTAAGAGCTGGTATGATTCACATTACCTTGGCTCCAAGTGTTTTGCAGTCTTTACCGTATCTACGCTCACACTAAGCTCATGTTAAGCAAGCACTGACAGCCCTGACATTTCAGAGCTGCAGTGCAGAGCAGCCACACATCACGCAGGGAGCCTCCAGCACAGCAGGCAGCTGCATCCAGGTCTCCCTAGCACATATCCTGCAACCCTGCCACTC
>NW_008658766.1:27145-30536 GCF_000695815.1 Acanthisitta chloris
AGAAGAAAAGTCACAAAAATTCCTCTGGTGCACTAAGTATTGCCCTGCTGTTGCACAGGGATGAAATTCCAGAGGATGGGGGGACATAAAAAAACCACCAACAACATACAAAAATGTCACTACTTAACTGAAAATTAGGTAATAACCAGAATTAGACTAGTCCAAGAGAAGCTGCCACTTTGCCCCTTCTGCCTGATGCTGCCAGCAGTTGCCCACTTTTGTCTGTTTCTCTGCTCTTCAGCCATACCACTGTGTGCCTTCATGACAAAACACCGGTAAGGAGCCAGTACTGCAGCTAGGAACAGGCAGGAAATATTACCAAACATGGGTCTATAGAAGGAAGGATCTAGAAATGCATGCACTTTTGTGGATTATCAAAAACAACTTTCCTATTAATAGCATAGACAAAAGTTCTCATATCCTATAAGATACCTGCTTAAAATAATAAGTTAATTTTTGGCACTTGCTAATAAATACAGTAAACTAGGTTTCACTGTTCTTGTTTTGTTCTTTCCAAATATCAGATAACAAAAGAATCAACAACACCAGTCGGCATTAAATATTTTATCTGTTTTGACTCATTTACTTCTTACTTACAATGCTTTGAAGAAGCTAACTACTTGGCTGCAAAATTTTGCATTGCTAACAAAACCTGAAGGATTGCAAAAGGCAGGAAACACCAAGCTGCATCTATATAGTCTACTCAAAGGATGAAAGCAAGAACACAAATATTTTCCTATAGGAAACATTAAATTGATAATTTCTTTCCTTATCTGACAAGAAATATTTTCATTTACAAGCTGAAAATAAACAATCTGGATAGAAAGGAAAACCTCAAGCAAAAAGAGTGCACGGAAGGGATCATTAGATAGGAACAATTAAAGGGAACACACTAGTACAGCCATAACTCAAAATAGGATTTGGAATATTTCAAATCATTGGTTGAATACCAACACCCTACTGCATTTTCCAGCATTTCACACAACATGCATATACGTCGTGCTATTATTTTGGTTCGCGGTGTCAAAACATCACAGCCTGAGCAAACATTTCCTATTAGATTTCTTAAAACACTTCTTAATTTAATTATTTTTTTCTAAAGAAACAACAAAATCTGTCTTAATAACTAATGAATTAGAATTAATTTTAATGTCTGGTCAACTCATTTAATGTTCTGTGCTACAATCTGGTATATACACAACACACCAAAGAGTGAGTGGCCTTTTAGTCAGAGAGACTTAAAACAGACTTAGAAAAATATAAATACCATTCCAGGTTCTCTAAATCACCAAACTGACGTGGGAAAAAACAGGGTGAAAGAGATACTGTGACCAACTGGTGTTTGTCCATCTTTATGTACAGAACAGAGGCAAAAAAAGAAATTGCTACCTTTTTTCTGTCCTAATGCAAGGTGCAGCAACAGCTCAATAAATAGCTAACTTGCCCACTGGGACTGACACTGCCCTGGAAAAGAAGCACCAAAGGATAATTGTATTTGGCCAAGGTTTCCAAAATGTCACATCTTATTTGGGAAAGAAGTTGAGAGATGCATCCTAAAAACCACATAAAGTTCAATTTCTCATCAAACAGCCAAGTTGAAGTCAAAGCACTTTTATATTTTTTTAACGAGGGGGACACACTGATCAGGACTGACCATAACATTCCCCTCAATTCCTCCTTCCTGTTGAAATAGTAAACACACTTAAAATGAGTAAGACTAGACCACCAGCCTCCTACTGCTCTTAGCAGAAAGCATGTCCTTCTGGAGCTAGCTAAAGCTGGCACAGGAGGTGGCTTCTTTGGCACAGGAGAAGAGGTGCCAATCCAGAGGGTGGACCACAAAGAGCATGAGGACTTGAACAGGTGAAGTCCAACAGTACAGGAGAACACTATCCTTTCCATCCTACGAGGATAAGGAACTATGACAGCAGACCTTCCAAAGCTGCCAGGGTCTGAGAGAACAATCTGACTCCAAAGTAAGCCCCTTTGTCCACTCTGCACTCCTGTATCGGGAAGAATGGAAGTGCTTACAAGCCACAGAAGTGTTTCACCACATGTTTATTCACAGGTAATAGCCACCAGCTGCTGCAGCTGAATCCCGTGCTGTCAAGAGCAGTAATAAAATATCTGCTGAGAAACAGGGAGAGAAAAGAGGTTCCAACTGAAAGTACCAGTATAAAATTGAACAAAACAAACAAAACCATCTTCACAGCAGAGTCACTCTTAAGACCCTACAATGCAGTACAAAACCTGCAGTTAAGTTTTGTACATGCAACTCCCCCTAGGCAGTGAGGTTTTTGCAAACCCTTAGCGAAGCTTCCTTCTCTGCAGGCTCTTGGCTTGTGCAGCTGCAGGACATGGGTCAGGCTGCAGCTCAGTCAGCTGTCAGGGGCTCTGGAATTGAGAGAAGGCACAACTGAGCCTGCACTCAGATTGCAGCAGAACAGGGTCACCCAAGACTCCTCTTCTGAACCACCTCCCCAGCTCTGCAGCAGCAAAAGCGACTGGTTGCTCACACTGAAGCTGTGCTCTGGGAGCAGCTCAGGCACCATCCATCTGCTCCCTCAGAAATCCCTGCCAGGAAGGCCAAGGGCTGTTGCCTATCCCCACATCAACTATGGCTTCCAATTAATACAAAGACAGCCACACCACAGCACCTTCAGGACACTTCTGAATGGTCTGAAGTAGATGAAAATGCACACATTAACTCCAACTAATGTCTTTAGAAATGGGATCCTTGGGCATTCTCAGATCACCTGTAGCAGAAATTACTGTAGGAGGCGGACGGCACAGCGAGCTGTGCGCTGGTGCAAGAGGCAAGGCCCGAGAGCAGCAGCGAGGAGCACCGACACAAGCCTGTCTGGTTCCACTTGTACACCCACTCAGCCACATGGAGAAAGCTTTATGGATGAGTAACACTGGGAGATCACTCATTTGGGCTAAGAGCAGCAGAGTGTCCTGTAAAACCCCTCAGCAGCACCAGAGAAGTATCTGCAGAATGCAAACCTCCAACTCCAGCTGTAAGGCAAGTATGCCATGGCTTTAGGGTAAGAGATTATCAGTCTGAGACGACAGAGCAGGAGATATCTGCCTTAAATGGCAAAGAGAATGAAGAGACCGCTCACGGCTTCTCACGGGCCAGAAGACAAGGAACACAAAAAGTTATGGAACAAACTTCTAAGGGAAGTAATTAAGTGAAGAAAAGAGGAAAAGCCATTTTGTACAAAATTACTTAGAGAAGCCCCATGCTACGGGATATTGCAGAAGCAAACAGATTGAAGAAAATTAGGCAAATGAAGAACAAGGGCTATTAAACACAACATGTCATGTCAATCTGCTGGAAATCCCAAAGTCAAAATTTTATAAGAAAATAGAGTCTACAGAGCATTAC
>NW_008658766.1:30583-33829 GCF_000695815.1 Acanthisitta chloris
CTAATTCAGTAAGGGAACTCATTTGAAACCAGACATAACTCCTAATTAATCCCTGTGTGATGGATTTTATTGATTTTTAATATATCACTTCCTAACTTGACCTCTGTGGACTACAGATCAGTTAGGTGGTCTATAGGGCCACAATAAATCCTGAGATGAGTGTGTTTATCTGACAAGATTTTGATTGGGATGAGCACAAGCAGCAGAGCTTCTGACAGTTGACATACTGTTGCCCTGAAGAGTTTGTTAACTGGTGTTCAGGGTAGAGAGCTATTTTGGTCAAAAGTATTAAGTAAAAGATTATATCATTCCCAGTGTGCTTGAGATGTTGATTTTTATATTTTTAAAGAGAAATCAAATAAACATGATGCACAAATATAGCCTACATGCACCTCAGGGCACTATCCATTCAGTATTTTCTTTTGGGCTTTTTTCTACTCTGCAGAGATTCAGTCCCTTTACTAACTAGGCTTCCAATACCATGTGCAAGGTTAAGAATCCACTACACATTCACTTTCTTCCATTTTTCCAAATCTGCAAAACCAGCACAGTGCTCTCACATGATTATTACAGTTTGTTATGTCAAATCTTTCCAAGATACACATCTGAAGTTATTCTGTCTCTCTCCTCCCTCACGGGGAAATAACCCAAAACCTCCAGGCAGCTGCATTGTATTGCTGCATGCTTGAATTCCGCAAGCTAAACTCTTAAAAACCCACTTAAACTACTCAGGAAAACATTATTATGCTAAAATTCTCCCTGTAAAGCCCAAACACAATAGCAGTCCATCTCATCTGAGCCATCTATTTCATTAGTCAAATCTGTCTGAGGTCGTACTTTCCCAGTGCAGTGGCAAAGCCAATGCATAGAGCCCTGCTAACAGTACAGAATCAGGTGGGAGGAGAGGCTGATGCTGGTTTTGTGTGGAAAAGAATTGCTAAGCCCTGACCCCTTGAAGGCAAAGCAATGGTGCAAGAGTTGTCAAGGCCAAAGCTCTATTTGCAGAAAATCAATGGGTTATGCACAATAGCAGCTGCACTCAGATGTTCAGAGCTCAGCTGGAGTCTGCAGATCTCGTCTCTAAATTCAGAGTATCTGACACTGAAAGCTAGAAAAAACCCCAACACTGCCCCCTCCCCTTTTTAAAAAAAAAATTCAACAGTTAAAGCAGGAGGAAGCTTTGAACTAAAAGTCTTGAAATTGAGATGACTGCAGCCCTTCTTGCCACTCCCCTTAAGATCTTTGGCTCAGCTTAGCTTCACTTTCCACATCAGCCCAGAAGTTGAATAAGTAATAAAACTTGCATCAGGAGAGGGCTTTCTAACCACATTAGAGACGTGCAAGGGATGCTGTTACCTCGGCTCGCCGGACAGCTTGAACGAGGCCTCGTAATGAGGGACAGGTGTTGGCACCAATTAGGAATACTCAGCTCATGCTGACATTGGCCCCTCACAGCACTGACTGCACTTTAATCCTCTCAGCCACATAAAAGACAAGCAGAGAGTAGGCAGACAGAAAAAAAATTAATCAAGATCTCTGAAAACGCCTCTGCAGGACTGAAATATTTTTGCTTACTTAAGGGGGAAAAAAATAGAAGTGTCACAAAACTGCAGAAAGTTCACTATGAAGTATCTTGAGTACATACAAGAATCTAAACCTTATGCACAGAGTTTTTAATTTTAGGAAGGGGATCACCGTGTGTAGTATGCATTCATCACAACCAGCAGAATTTATACCCAGAAAAGAATAAAAAGGAGGAGAAGCAGCACATGTAAATACTGTGGTAAGATAAAATTATTCTATCTCTGTCTACCAGCCTTCCAAGCATTATGGGATACATCAAGGCAGATTTTAACTGAGATTATTACAAGGAGCTCTAAAGGCTGGAACCTTAATGTTAACAGCTTCTTTTATGACTTCCTCCCCTTTAAAAGATTTTATATTCCTTTAAAATTCAGAAAGCTTTCATTTAAAAGGTGATACCTGAAAGTTGAAGCTATATTGGTTCAATTTACACACTGTAAACACCAACACACACATTTATTTATTTTTAAGTATCAGTTCCTCCTTCACTTACATGCCAGGTCATGAGGTAGATGTTTTTGCTTCAGCTGATGACATCACAAGCTCCTAAAAAAATGAAAGGAGTGCTATTTAGGTCGTAGGAGTGACATCAGGCATTGCATGTTTGAGCTACAATTTCATTTTTGGCAAGTAAGTGAAGGGTGTATTATATTACTGCAACTTTCCCAAGCAAACAACAAAGCCTTAGATTCTGTAATACTCACTTAATATGTGGAAAACTGAATGGTCTCAGCTGTGCGTGCACATACTACAATATAAATGTAGTAAGTACTGCAATTAAAAGTAAATTTGTAATAATCATCTCAAGGCTGATTTTGCCATCCTCTTAACATGAATGGGAACCGATTTTACCCATACCAACAAAACAAAATCTCAGTATTTTCTCTACTCCGTTTTGGGAATACAGAACATCCCAAAGACAACAAGCATATTCAGATAGCTGCACACTTATTCAGCTGGTTTAAGGGCTTGATTTCTCCAGGCAGACTGATGACTTCTTTCTTCTAGAGGGTCTTGTATGAATCGAGAACGCTTACATATTCATAGGAGGGCAAATAAAATAAGTGTAGAGAGAAAGCTCCATGTGGCTCCTGATTTAATTCCTCAGGACATTCCTTCAGACCTCTCCTTGACAATCCCGGATTGCTCAGCTTCCCTGGCAGGGATTCTGCTTACTCCTCTTTTTTTACCTAGTCCCGAGCCTTGAGCAACATCAAGTATGGGAATAGAAGGAATTTTTTCCCTCCACCAACTGCCCACATTCCCCTCCTTCAGGATGATGCACATGTATGTTTTGTGCCCTATTGTAATGCACATGGCAAAAGCATTAAAGTCGCTACACCCAACAGATTAATTGCAGCACTCCTCAGAGATGTCAGCAGCTCGACCAGGGACCATGGCAGTCCAGTCCACCCCATGCCTTGGAGTAAAAAGCTAGCAAAAACAGGACAGCTAGGAGCTGGGGAAGAAAGTATTAGAGAGCAAAACTTCAAGTGAAAAACAAGGAACTATAACTGCATACCCTGCCAGAAGAGAAAGAATAAAAAAGGGGAGGAATGACAATGTCTTTCTGATTGAAATAAGGCAGTTTCTGGCCAAAGTGTCAGCACCATCCTCCAACATTTGTGCTTCTCCACCCATCTGCAGTACAAGACAAGGATA
>NW_008658766.1:33841-46216 GCF_000695815.1 Acanthisitta chloris
ATAACCCCCCAGCCACTGAGGAGTGGCACAGATACTAATTACCACTACTGTTGCTCAACTTAGGCTATGGCATCAAAGGAAAACGTTTCCTTACAATCTGAGGTGGGGAGCATGGGAAGAGAGAAGGAGAACACACAATATTTTACAGCTCCTGTCTGTTGACTGTACAAAATTTGAAAGTTTTGGCTATATTAATTATCTTTGACTTGAAGCTTCGTCTTTAGGGCTTTTGTGTTTGGCAGGTTGGGGGGGGGTTGGGTTGGGGTTTTTTTTGGGGGGTGGCAGTATTTGATTGGTTTGGGGTTTTTTGGTTTGGTTTTTGTTTTTTTACAATCATCCTAGGTTCCTCTTCCCATCTCCCTGACACTCTTTGGCCATACCCCACACTATGCCATTAATTTTGAGCAATGCAAGAAGACCTGTAGAACAAAGCAGTACCAGAGCCAAGGTTGCTGAAACATGAATCATGCTACGTGGGTCGGGTTTTTAACTGGAGCTAAGCAGACACACTGTCACCACCACCACACACACGGCCTGAAGCAATCCACAGGGTCCGCGAGGAGACGCACTGACTTGGCACGAGCACCCGCAGGAGCCTCCAGGCCCCATCCAGAGGGACCTAGCTCGGGGGCAGCAGAAACACTGTGTGCCAAGCCAACACACAGCAAGTGGGGGTGACCAGAGGGACTCACTGTAAAAGCCCATTGCTGACACCAAACCCTGGCACTAACACTGCCTCTGCCCTCCAGCTAAGAAATGCCTCACCCACAACATGCACTGGGGGAGGGAGGGCAAGCAAAGATGAGAAGTAAATAATTAATAAATGGCTGGATAAATTTCTCAAACGTAACTTCGAACAAATTTTTCTTATGTTTCATTATGGGAGAATTCTTTGGTGTCCTGACTGAACCCCATTTAATGTAAGTTTTCCATAGAAACATAAGCAAAGCCTTGGTTGTGGCAGCTCAAATGGCATCATTAAAATGCAACACAGCCTACAACTTTTAAGTGTGAACAAAACCACAGCTTTTGCCTCCCAGCTGAACCACAAAACTAATATATTTTTGAACTCTTCATTAAAAACACATTTGTTTGCCCAGTTAAATGCCAAGATGAACTCTGAAATACTGAAAGGTTCAACTAAAAATTTTGTCTCTTATCCTTACAAGTATACAATCCTAATCTTCGGTCCCACCCGTATGTATTTCACAACCTTGAAAGAATATACAAAACAGGATGAAAAAATATAGTTGCCCCCACAAAATAACCACTTCCCTCCCTTATTTGAAGGCTTTTCACATATTGATTCAGAAACACTAAACCAAGTCACTTCACATTAATGACCAGGGTGCTGCTCTTCCAGAGGAGTGATCCCAGCCTGGAGGGCTGTTCCCCAGCCTGGAAGGATGCCAACCTCCCCATGGAGCAGCAAGTTCAGGAGCAAGGTCAAGAACACAGGAGACTCTGAGCCTCCCCTCGGTGCACACAATGCCAACAGACTCCACACTTCTACCCACCCCACCCCCCAGTGCATTTGAAAAAGTAACAGGTCTGCAACAGAAACCGTGTCATGGAAAAACAGAAAAAAATATATATAGGAACTAAAGGACAACATAGACACAGGAAACAAAACTTAGAAACACACGGTAGCTTTTCATAAATACTGCCTGGAAACTAAACGTCGCCAGGGAAAAAAGCATCAGCAAGACTTATTTCTTAAAATACATCTTTGAACAGCAGAAGGCCACTTGGAACAAAGATCTATTTTTGCAGTTATCACTACTGTTATACTATCACTCCCTCTGTAATTTACCATAGTACTTACCAGCAGCCAAGCCACCAAAACAGGAACTGCTCTGGTTGAAAACAGTGCTCGGTGTTTCTCTCCTGAACCATCCCACATGCTGCACTGCCATTTTCAAAAAGAGTCGCAGACAAATGATCTGCCAGGGCCTGCAAAAGGGCATCTAGACAGGACTAAGAGCTCAGACTGTGCTTGACAGAGCCTCCCCACGTAAGCCCCTTCCACTCTGAGTGACCCTTACTGCCAGAAAGCTTGTCCGACACTTAAAGCTCACATTTCCCTTGATGCAGCTCATGCCCTTTACCAGGTCTCTCTGTACACCCAGTCCTTTCACCCTCTGCTTATGGGCCATGCTTTCTACATTTCTGACTCTTCTAGCTGCTGCTCTCCACCACCCTTTCAAGGACTGGCACACAAAACCAGTATGAGCTGTGATGCCCAAATCCGGACAAAGTCTCTCAGCTGAATCCTTCCCTACAGGGAAAATACTGTTTTCTTGTTACAGAAAAACATCCTTTACTGTCACAAGCCACAGATAATAATCCCACATACCAACTCCAGTGCATCTGCTTTGCAGCAGCATGACCCTGCTGCCTCCCGTCCGGGCTCCCTGCAGGTCCGGCTCCCAAACCTGCCCGCCACCCCTCCTTCCAGACTCCTTCTCCGAGCTGTCAGAGCAACTAAGTTCAAAGCATCTTCTCAGATAGACATGCAGCTCCACCCAGCTTCATGTGGGTATTGAGTGAACGGAGTCCTCATTCCTTCACCCACATCATTAATAGCAAATATTAATTCACCTGTCTTGTTTGGAACTAATTAGCAACCATCCCCTCAGTTTTCTCAGCAGCTGCAAACATTCCTGTGAGCATCTCACCTAATCCATGTTTCCTTAGCTTGCTTCTGATAATATGCATTGTCTGAAAACGTGCATCATCTACTGTGCAATTCCTACCTCACAAACGACTTTCAAAACTGAATTAGGAAGCTGATCTTGTGATGCTTCACATCTCCTTCGCCATAAATAATCCCACAGATCTAACACTGCTTATGTGGGAAAGGTATTAGAGAAACATTTTAGTATTTCTGGATTCTTACAGACTGTTTCAGATATCTAATGCAGCCAGCCATCTCCCCATGGCCTACCAGCAGCATCACACAGGCCTCTCACAAAAGGCAGAGTTTATCTCCAAGTCAAAGCTATAATATGACCAAGACAGCATAGAAAATATATCCAGTAGTATTCAAGACTATAAATACAGTATGAAGCAAGAAGATAATGGTACTTTTCCCCTTACAGTTTTGGAAAAATCCTAATAGGAACAAGTGTCCTAATAGCAAAACAGCATCCATTGTATTTAACCGGGGAGCTATTTCCAGGCAATACTTACCCGACAGGGACTAGAAGTAGAAAAGCAGAAGTCACTAAGTTTTAAGAAAAAAGTCTTCTAAAATAATAACTAAGTCTTCATAGCAAAATGTTGGATTTTTGCTCATAATAAACTGTGACTTGTTGCTTATTCCTCTTCATAAGCTTCTAAGTGCTAACTACAGCAAGTACTCTGCAGCTTCTCGATTTTTACTTCTCTTCCACACTGGTTTAGCCAACAAAGTAATTCAGTATAAATTCACAATTTCATTGTAAGAATCTAAAGACAGTCCATCTCATCTTAAGGTAGGTCATAGACAGGGAAAGTGTCTAGCAAAGCCTGCAACTCTTTAGCACATTCACTTCTTTCCACTGCCACAAAAATATTTCATTACACCTTTACCCAGGAACAAGCTCATTCTTAATAATAGCCAGTGATTTAATAATTCCCAGCAACGAATTAAAACTTGCTGGGAAAAGAATTTCCCACAGCAGCTTACCCCATTTTCAGACAAACAATGCAGCAGGATGTCTAGGATAGGTTTCATAATGCAACTAACCAGTAACATCAAGATGTTTTATGGAACGCTCTGAAGTCCTGGGCCTCAGGCACTCAGATGGTGACCCAACACAGCAGTTATTTAGCTCGTGTGTAATGCCAGCCATTCTGCAAAAGACTCAAAACTTCTCATGCTCCGCCTGAAATTACTTGTTACACAACACAATTAACATATACATGCAACCCCCCTCAAAACGGTGAGTGGGGGGCTGAAACAACTGCCCTTACAGAGAAAAGCTACCAAGACCAACATACACACAGGATTTCACTTAAACACCTAACCTAAGGTGCAAAGTTGTTTACATTCTTCATATACCGATAGGATATTAGCGTTAGTCAAACAAAAGCATGGGTCTGTAAGAGATGAGATGTAATGGGATAAATTTTAAGGGGGGGGAAAAAAAAAGTTCAGGCCTAGCATTAAGGAAACATCCCGAGAGCCAGAACTGCTGATCCTCGTCCCCAGGGGAAGGATTGGAGGCTGCAGCTCTTGACGTTTAAACAAAGATTGGACAAGAGTCCTGGCTGCTGCACTGCCAAGACAACATGCTCTGTGGAGCTCAGCTTTTCTCCGGCCAGCCGGAGGGCAAGGCAACAACAAATGGAACTGAGTACAAAGAGGACTGCACAAAGCAGCGAGTTCGGCCTGTCTGCACGGGGGACTGCACCTACCCATCTGGAGCAGCAAGGACTGTGCATCAGCTCCACAGGGGAGCAGTGTGTCGGTGAGAGCAAACCCATCCCACTGCTACACCTCTGACACCGAGGGATGCTCCAGTGTACAGCTGCATGCCAGGACAGCCAGACACACCAGGGTAACTCCTCTTCGGGATGAAATGTTAGCGAGATGTGCTACCTCAGCCTGGGGAGGATACATCCCTCTCTGACCAGTGGGTATTCCCTGCAGCAGGTTGCATTTCAATGCAGAGCAATGTTGCAGAAAGAGACCACAAACGCATGTGGCAGAAGGATGCAGTGGAAGATCTAAATTGAGATAAAAATATCAGGAACTGGCAGGACGTTTCCTGATCCACAAAGCTTGGAATGGGGTACAGCCAGAAACAACAAATGTATTTTAGTGCTACCTACTATAGGAGCTTAACAACAGGGCTGTAAACCACAGATCAGCAAACCCAAGCTATTTATGAGAACCTGGAACCAAAAAAAATAGGTCTTGAGGAAGGGGAACATTAGGTATCTTGCTGTTAGCCACAGCCACATGCTGGCCAGTGGAATTTTAACTATTAGCCCAGCTCATTCGACTTGCACCCCCTGTAGTAAACAGATGCGCTCACATGCATTTCCTACAGCTGAGTGATGGCAGTACTATTCCATGCTACATTCTGAAGGGAAGGTCAAGTGAACATTTCAGAAACAATAATCCAGATGAACTAGAAGCATCTTTTCCCACAGCAAAATTCCATTATTTAATGCAACTATATTTGTACACAATTATGGTCCATTAGTGCAGATCTTAAAATAAAAAGTTGAACTATTTACCAAGTGTGAGACCTCCTGAAGTATGGTATGGTAACAGATGTCATGTTTCTGACAGCATAGCCATGCCATTCTCATACTCTCCACAGCAAGTCCCATGACCTCACCCCACACACACACACACACACACACGAGTCACACCCACTAAAAGCAGCATGTGGATCCTCCACACACTGACAATATAAAATAGGAAGGGACAGATTGAGACTTTGGACTGAAGTCATACCAAACTGTGCACTTCAGTGCCTTCAAGTTAGATCTCTGGCTCTGGAACAAGAAACAGCAAACCCCATAAGGCTTTAACTCCCCATGCAGCAAATTGCAAGTTCTTTACAGTGGGATTCACAGTGCCCAGCAAGCTCAGGACAGGCAGTTCACACACCAAACAGGGAATGATGCCAGAAACCTCTACTCTCACAGATTTGACTGCTGATTTGCAGCCCTGTAAATGGATACCTTCAGGAATCAGATACATGCTTGGACCTTTCTTCCTCCTCTCCTCACATGAACTCTGCAGGCATCAAATTCAGCATCACAAAGTATCAGCAGTTGCCACACCTGCAAGGGCTGTCCCTCATTTTGCACCTCATCTTTCCAGCCCTCCTCCTCTCCCTTCACCAAGATTCAGCCCCAACAATTTCTCCCGCTACCTTAACCCTTCCCATTGCAGGACTCTGCTGCTGCCTACCTAGAGCACACAAGTACCTGTGGTCACCCCCACTACTCTGCCAGAAGATCAGTGTAAGCTTTTCCTATCTATGTTGTGCCACTTCGCTTCAACCACTTACTTGCAGGATGACCACATGTTGCTGCGCAGTGTGCCCCAAACCACTGCCAGCTTTACAAAACTAATGAGCCTGCTGAGCCTCCGTTTCCATTGTGGTCAACGCAAGTAGGAAAGAAAAGAAAACCACAAACAAAACCAACAACATGAAAACAACCCCCCCCACCTACAACTGAATGACATCAGGTAATTTGAAGAAAAGATTATGCATAATTTATGTCTGGATTACAGGAGGAAAGCTATCTAGCCGGTTTTATCTCACAGCTGGATGATGGTAGTCAAGAAAAGAACTTGTCTCCTTTTCTGGAAACATTAAATTGTGATGCTCACCAGTGTACAACACAGGAGTTGATACAGGCTATAGAGCATGAGCTTGAGATTCTTCAACTGCTCTGGCTATGAGAAATTAGAGTAAAGTAGCGTGGATACACTGAGCACTCCTGGCCCTGAAGGGCATCTCAGTGGCCACATAAACATAATCCCCATAAACAGCTTACCTGACATCAAAACATTTACTCAGTATTAAAGTGAATGACAGGTCCCAGAAAAAAAAAAAGGGGCTAGAAAAAAGTAACTGAATGTCAACCTCGCTTGTCACAGTGATACAAAGTACTTTCAACATCCTTGTCAAACTCATGACATTGGTATTCGTGAGATTTCGTAAGGAAAGCTCCTCTGTTCTTTCTTGGTCAGACATCACACCAGCACTCAGTCACCTTCCCCTGCAAACAAACTCCATAAATAAATAAAGCATCCAAGCTTCACACTTAGACCACAAAACAAGGCTTGGAGCACAATCAAATGACAGTTAACAAAGTAGCAAACACAAAAACACAGTTAACATGACTTCATCAACTTCATTCTTTGTGGCTACACATTCCATAGCAGCAATCAAAAATTACTTCTTCCTTGAAGATAACCTTAAATGGTCAGGAAGGGTTGTGTGGTTTTTACTGGTACGATGGGCGAAACCCATGTCAACTAACTAATCTTTTTCCAAAGCCATTCCCACTCAACCAGACAAAACACATAACCAGCTCTGAGAAACAAGCAGGGAAACTTTGGTCTTGGTGGAGTCAATAAGAACTAAAGTCAGTGCCAAAACAAAGCCAGGAATTAGCAAAGCATTTATCTATGAATTTGTGAATTGAACTCCTAAACAACAAAACTGAATTTATTTCCTCTCAAAATTTCCTGATGCAAATATATTGGGGAAGGGTTGGGGGTGGCAAGATCAAGCTGTAATGCAAGAGAACTATTCCTCTTTAAAGCACCTGCTGCCAGAGAAGCTTAGTATCAAAAGGAAAAATAAGACCTGTAATAGAATTGTCTATAAATATTGAGACTTTTATGATTTCTTGTAGTTTATTCACGTAAAACTTCTGCTATACAATGCTGTCACCTTTATGGAGGCAAAGCTTTTGACATTGTTTAGCAGGAGGTAAAACTAGACAAGTGGAGTTTGCCACTCATGTCGTCACAGATCAGTAGCAGGTAACACTGCCCCTCACAGCACACTGGTATTTTACAAAAACCAAACAACAAAAAACCCAAGAGACAACTTGCTTGAATAGGTCTGCTCCTGAGTTGGACATTACTTCTGCTTACCTGAAGCACAAAAACTTCTATAATCCTGTCAGACCTGGAAAACTCAACAGGGAAAGGAAACAAAGGAGCTGAGCTTTTATTCCTTTGAGAATTGCTATCGTGCAGTGAAACCCACAATTGTGACAGATTAAATCTCTATGAGCCTGTGAGAGACCACCAGAGGCACAGGTGCCACAGAGCAGCCTAATAGTGGCATTAAAACCTCTGAAAGATCGAAAGGTGCTCTGTCATGGCCAAAGGAGTCTGGAACAGGAGCAAAGCAGGCTCAACTCCCCCAGTCCTTGTGCAAAGCCTGGTGCTAACACCATCACTTCACAATCAAATGTGTATGACCGGTTGGATCATTATAACAGAGATACACCAGTGCAACACCTTCGCACTGGCACGACAGCTGGGGTTTTGATACAAGGAGTTAGCAATACAGCTTCCCTAAAGCTATTGACAGAGGAAGGAAGAAGAAAGCATTTTGCCAAAAATTTATCATAGGGTAGAAAATGGCTACAAGAGGATTTACAATCACAGAATCATCAAGGCTAGAGGAGACCCCTAATCAAGTCCAACCATTAACCTGTCACTGCTGGAACCCCTAAACCCTATCTTCCAGCATCAGATCCAGACACCCCTGAACTGAAACAAGGGATGGTGACTCCACCACCTCCCTGGGAATCTATTTCAGTGCCTGAACACCCTAACAGGGAAAAAGAAGTTTCTAACATCTGAAAACATCTATTTGATAAAAGCAACCAGGATGCACTTAAAATGTTTCGAATGTGACTCCACTAAACCAATGCTTTGTCACTGTCTTGCTTTTTCAAGCAGACCCTCCATACTTAAAAGCAAGTTTGCTTTTGAAACATACTTATCTGTACAAAACACACAGCAGCAACTGCATTTACCTTAAGTCAAACACACAGATTTCACTTACTTAGCCAAGCACAACTTCTACATGTATAGGCATAAGAACACAAGTTTTTTGTTGAACACTTACAAAATGCTCATCACACCAATACAAGTGTTCACGAGAAAAAACGTTTCCACAAGTGTTTTATTTTTACGAATAAATTTTTATGAAAATACAACTTGGTTTTTCAGTGGATGATGCTTTTATAAATACACATACGTAAACCCCCACAAATGTACCAGCCACAAAAAAAAATAAAATCAAACCTCACAGAAAAAACACCAATGAAGGAAAAGGTCCCTTTATTAGACCTAGCAAACTTACACAAAAAACCCAACCCAAAACGTCTGCCAAAATACTTTCAGGCCAAGTGCAAATAACCTGGAAGTCCATACTGTCTGGACTCTGCTATAGGAGACAAATTTAATTTGACCCAGCTGATGTACAGGGTCCCAAGAAGACTGTGAGACACTTACTAGAAATGCTGTTTTCTCCAATAACAAGAAGAAAGTTGGGAAGTTAAGGCAAAAAGAAGAGGGGACAGCCAACAGGAGACTACAAAGACCTCAAAGACGTGTCTGGGACTGATAAGGAGTAACTACAAATCATATTCAAGTTGTCATCTGCAATTGAGGCTTTAGGGTTTTTTTCCCCCTTTTTAATTTACTTCTGACTTTTTTTCCTACTCTTAACCCATTCATACCTCAAAATGGGCTGCTGGAAATGTAGAAGTCAAGTGCAAACAGGAGTGAGTGCACAGAAAACAAATTCATTTCCATAATCTTCAAACAGGAAATAAATGACACCTGCAAAAGCTATTAGACCTCAGCAGCCTAAATGAATGCATATCCCTGTTTGGTGTTATGTGTAGAGGCCGAAAATCTAGAACAAGTGTACAGAAGACGCCAAACAAAGGACCTAAGACAGCACTTAAGCCAGGTTAATCCACGTAATGGAGTCACGGGGCTCTGACTGACACTGAGCTGATTGGCAGTGGTGTAAGCTTTCTAATAACTTATGTCCCACCTTCTGACGTTTCATGGCATTTACAGAGGAAGAAAAAGGAAAACACCACACAGCAGATCTAGCAAAGAACTATGCATTCCAGTTTAAGCAACAGAGGAAAGACAGCAAACAGTCATTACAATATTGCTCATAAACAAGTACCTTGCATTAAAATCCACTTTTTGGTTCCTTCCTTGCTCTTACCACATTCTGTTGCAGAGCTGCAAGTTCAAATTTGTCAGGCAAAATGCTTCACTTACTTCTTAAGATTGCTCATTTCATGCTACACTGGAAATGATTATGTTGTTAACATAAGGAAGACCGCAACTTCATTATCAGGTTTAAGTATCTGCCTTTCAGTTGCCTAAATGACAAGCAATTTGATTTTTGTAGAAGAACACAACTGTTCTCAAACTGGGCCAAGTTGGAGAGTTGCTCTAACCTCCCCAAGCACGGTTAACACTATCCAAGTGTAGAAACATAATCACCAAGGTTGGAGACCACCTGTAAGTCCAACCATTAGCTGCCACTCTGCGGTAACCTCTACACTCTAAATCATCCTCCAGTGCCAGATCCAGATGCTTCTTTCACACTTCCAGGGATGATGACTCCACCACCTCCCAGGGTAATCTATTCCATGTAGCAGCAACACTGATGACTGGTAACCTTTCCCTTTTCAGGGCTCGTCAGCAGTTCTTGAAAAATAAACAAAACACAAAAAAATTATTTTCTGTGCTTGAAATGAGCATTTCTTCTCCCTCCTATCAAACAACATCTAACAAGATTGACACTGCACTGCTGAGTAATCACCCCTTATCACTACTTCAGTCAGTGACCTGCTGGGAAAAGGGTCCATTTGCATTAAAGCAGGAACAGGAGTACAAGTTTATTACTCCTCTTCCCTTGCAAGTACTAATAAAAAGGAGGGAGAGGTATTACTCCTACCTCTCCTTCTGCTGAGGCTCCTCCTCAGCACATAATTGCTGAGCCTACCATTTTCTTGTGCATCTCTAGCTCAGTTGCATACTGAGTATTCTAGCTCCACAAGGTTCCTGGTTTGGGGTTGGTTTTTTTTTCATTGAAGCCAAAACCTATGTGGGAATGATGAGTTCTCTACAGACACTTTAATACCAAAGCCTGCAAATTAACATTGAAAGAATATTAAATAACTACAAGCAATTAAAAGCAGAACAATAAAGTGAATTTAAAACCACAAGTAATCCCAGTAGGGACATTTTCTTCCTCCCTTGACAGGATACACATTTCTCCTATACGCTTTTGTATCCAGCAGTTCACGATGTCAGGTTTTCTATGCATCAGCAGATAGAAAAATACTGCCATTTTATTCTGCTATATTTGATATGTAGGGGAAGATTTAAGTTGTTGCACACTAAAAATAGTAGTTTTCTCAATACCACAGTGGTCTTTAGTGAAAGCATTATTTAAAAATTCTCTGGTCTGTTACACCAATGCTTACAGCTTCAAAGTGGTGTGAATGGTTTTAAAGTGGTATGAATGAAAGCTCATAGTTTAGTTGTGGTTTTGAAGTGCTTGTGCACACCCATGTTCCTGTATCAGCCTAACAACCAAACTGCTGCAATTTACCAACCAAAATATTCTTAGCCAAAAAACCCTTTTATCTAACGTTTGCAGCAAACACAGCATTTATTTGCTTGCTTAAATAATTTCAGTCATCCAGTATTACTTGATAGACTATGAAGCACAATTAAAAGCTATTTAGCACACAGGCATGTCCTATACAGAAGTTTTCCACTCACTACTCTGTCATCTACCCACGAGCATATTCCACAACAAGATTTGCCTGAAAATTTAAAACATGGCTTGGAAAATACTTCATATCACAGGTGCATGGAATGAACTGTTTCCAACAAGTGTTCCTGGTCAGCTGTCTGACTCTGCAGAGCCTGGTACGTGGGGTACCATCCCTCCCTCTGGAGGACCCCAGGCATCCCAGCCTCTACCCACCCACTGCACAGCAACAGCCCTCCAGGCTCTTGGACTTCTTGTGATCAAACCACTCGCTCAAGCGTGAAACTGCTCTCTAGGACACGAGCAGGAGCCTGAGCCTTCCACCAGGAAAGGCTACCACACAGCCAGGAGCTTTCAGCAGGTAAGACAGACCCTCAGGACACATTCAAGCAAGTACTTCTTAGTTCAAGGGGGGAAAAAAGGAAAGAAAGCAGGTGGGAGGGAAGCCCTGAACAGTAGGTTGGCAGAAAAATACGTAACTCCCTCAAGACCATGTGACAAGCATATTCCTTTCAGTAACCAGTCAGGCATGTGTATAAACCTGTTTCTTAACATCTCCCTACAGCTCTAATTAAAACACAGAGAGGCATTACCAACACGATGTGTTATGTTCAGTGTTCAATTCAATAAGCAAGAAACACGGCTCTGTAATCTAATGCTGTTAACAGGTGCACTTCTAAGAAGGAAAGCACCCCAAAGTCTTCAAACAAAGTTTAACAAGCTAGGGCAAGCATCCCAGTATTTAACCCAGGAGAAAGTTATAACAAATAGCATCAGCAGTCACAAGCTTATCCTCCCACCTTCCCCCGCTCCTCTGAAGAAGGAGACTTAATGAGTGCCAGCAGAGCCTCTGCAGTCATGCTCACAGCTCAGGGTCTCTTCCATTTCTTTAAATCCGAGTAAAGCTTGTATTATAGCTCTACAAATGCAGGAGCTTTCACTAGGTCCAAGATCACACGTCTCAGACTGCTCTAATCCCCAAATTCTTAGTCTCCTACACACTGAAATATGATGTTAAAAGCTGGAAAAGTTCAGATGCCATCTAGAAAAGGGTGACTTGGAAGCAAATAAATAGGAAAGA